>NC_061510.1:91244522-91499637 GCF_022539505.1 Lolium rigidum
GCTATATCAAAAACCCCCGAATACTTGTCTGTGAGCATTTACAGTGAATCCTTCATCGAAACTGCTTGTCAACACCTTCTGCTCCTCGTTGGGTTCGACACTCTTATTTATCGAAAGTACTACGATACACCCCCTATACTTGTGGGTCATCAACGAGTTGTAGACTAGGGTTTCGTTGGATGTAGAGGGCAAGTAGATCTCGAAGGTTTCAGCCGAAAAGTACTCGACGATATGAAAACTAGGGTTTGTGAGACAATGATTCGATGCTTTCTTTGTCCCTCGACTCCCCCTTATATAGGAGGCGGAGCCGAGGGATTCATAATACACAAGTTACATAGTCCGGGAGGGTTTCTAACTCATCCCGCAAGATTACAAGTATTGCTTCCTAATACAACTCTAGCTTTCGGTAATAATAATTTGGGCTTCCGATTCTTCTTATCCTTCGGGTCGTGGGCCTTCAGTAAACCCCGGGTACCATCTTCGGCAGGCCCATTGGGGATGCCTTTGTCACTTCTGGCCCCCGAATCTTGTCTGTGCGGCGGAGCTATGGAACTTTTCGTGGGCGGAGGCTGATTGATTTAGGGTTCACACGTCGGGAGGCTTCTTATAGGCGGAAGGGCGAGTTTGGTGGAGGCCAGGGGGCCCACACCACCCCTAGGCGCGGGCCAGGGCCAGGTCGCGCCTAGGTGTGGTCTGGCCGCCCTGCGCCACTTCTTCGACCCCCCCTTCGGACTTCATCTTCGTTACGGTAAAATATTGACTTCGGCTTTTGTTTCGTCCGATTCCGAGAATATTTCTTGTACAACTTTTATGAAATACAAAACAACAAAAAATAGGGAACTGGCAGTGTGGCATCTTGTCAATAGGTTAGTGCCGGAAAATGTATAAAAGTGCAACGAAGTGTAAACAAAACATATACAAATTGGTGTAAAACAAGCATGGAGCATAAAAAATTATAGATACGTTTGCGACGTATCAGGGGGCGGGTTGGAGCGGTGAACTGCATGGGCCATGCCTATCCAGGGACGCGCCAGCATGTTGGGACCGAAGTTTTGGGGTTGCCGATGTGGTTGCTGAAGCGCTTGCCCTTCTGATGGCCTTGATTCGGTGAAGGAGTGCCCGGCGTACCGTAGGAGCCGTGGCCACCATGGGTGCCTTTTGGAGTAGGCAGGCACTGGTACGTGACGAAGGCCGAAGAAGAGGTTGAACCAGACGCCTTGCCCTGCATCTTCTCATCCATCGAAAGCTTGTCCACCGCGGTGGCGAAGGAGAGCGTGGTGGTCTCGTTCTGGATGAACTTGTCGATGGTTTCGTGGCGTTCATGAAGGCCACGAACAAGCTGAAGGAGGAGGGCATGAGTTTCGAGCTGGTACCCGAGATCGCGGAGTTTTTCATACTATTGAATTTGCCGATGGCCCGATGTAGATGCTGCTGAGGGGGTTCTCAAGTTCCTTGGTGTTGCGGAACTCGTATGAGAGAACCATGGCGTGAGCGAGACCTTTGTTGCGGAAGAACGTCTCGATCGCCACCCAGATGGCGCGGGCGGAAGCAACCGGGGAAGAAACCGTCGCGTGGAGCTTCGGCGAGATGAGGTCATACAACCACGACTTGACGATGACGTCGAGGGCGACCCACTCCGGATCAACAGGGTTGGCAGCGTCGGTGACAACATGGTCGAGAACTTGGTAGATGACAAGGTATCGACTTGTCAATGCCTACAAATTGTAGAATAGGGTTTTCAGGGAAGTAGAGGGCAAGTAGATCTCGAGGGTTCAGCCGGAAAAGTACTCGACTGCTAAGAAACTAGGGTTATGTTGACAATGAAATCGATCCTCTCTTCCTCCCTCGACTCCCCCTTATATAGGAGGTGGAGCCGAGGGTTTCGTGATGTACAAGTTACAAAGATCGGGAGACTCTTTGAGTCCGTCCCGGAATAATTACAAGTCATTATTCCTAATACAACTCTATCTTTCCAAACTATCTCGTAACTGGGCTTCCGGGCTTCATAAACTTCGGGTCATGGGCCTCCAGTAAACCCCGGGTACCATCTTCGGCAGGCCCATTGGGTATGCCTATGTCAGTAGCCCCCGAGATTTTGCTTGAATTGAAGAATCAGGAAAAATCTCCATCATTATAATTAACATAAGATTTCTTTGAGTTAGCAAATGACTTTCATAAAATAACCATATATTGTGTAGGGATATCGGTAGTTGGGGCTGGTTCATCTGACGGATCAGGTACCAGTTAACTGCTCTTGTGGCAATCCCGCAAAAACCTACTTCAAGATCACGTCCCTGGACGTGATCTCGGGATACTGGCGTAATTCGCCATGTGCCGCTTAAGGTCTTACCAGATGCCGAATTCCAGTCATGTTTTATTGGGTACCTAACGCGTCTGTTAAGATTTTTCTTCGCATTTGTTGATACGGAAAAAAGTAGCAGAGCGCATTCAGAGGCGATTCCACGCCGCGCAGGACGGATCCTGGGGTCTTACCTTCGCAAAGTATTGCGGCATTCAGAGATTAAGTCGCGACTGAGGCGCTCTAAGAATATATTGTCGAGTGCCTTTTTCGGCTGCTGGAGTAGCACATTTGTTCGAGTCATATGATGACTTGTATATTTTTATATTGTCCTCCTGATGGGAGTATATGAAGAGTTATTTTATAACTCGAAATATGCTCACCATGACTTTCTTCAATTTCATCGGGTACGGGACCAGCGTTCCCGATGGGAGTAGCTCCCGAGGCTACAGCCAAGTGCTTGTACTTGGTTGTAGGCTCACCTTTTTAGTATCTTTGTCGCTATATTGTCATCTCTTCTAGTTCTCGCATCTTTATCGGGTGCGCGACCAGCGCTCCCGATGGGAGTAACCCCCGTGGCTACAGCCAAGTGCTTGTACTTGGTTGTAGGCTTAACTTGCTTTAATGTTGAACAACTCTATATTTTATCATCCGTGCTACCCTCTTATCAGAAATATAAACAATACTTCTGATAAGAGTAGCCCCCGAGCATATGAACAAATGCTTGTATTTGATCATAGGCTCTCGTCTTTTCTTTGTTGAAATACTCGGAATTTCCCTGTCGATATTCTTGATGAAGCTACTCGAAGTTTTCTTTCAATGACGTTGTTGCTGATGATGGCTGTAGACTAATGTTTGTCTTTTTCTGAATCGCTCCTTTATCAAACCCCTTTAAAAAGTAGCCCCCGAGCATTTTTAATAAAGACTTGTATTTGATCAAAAGCTCCCGAAGTTACCAATAATACTCCTCTGTTGCCAATCCTCGAAGCACCGCAGTCGAAGTTTTCTTTATAGTGACATCAGCGCTGACAATGGCCACGATCACTGTATCGGGAAGACGCAAGTTCTGTCCTGTCACTGACTTGTGGGTCCAAAACTCCGCGGTATTTGACACGTTACGTAAGTGGGGGACACACGTCCTCCACTTTCCCTGGCACGCGCACTGTAGCACCTGTCTAACTACTTCATAGTAAAAATACTGTTTTACCCCTATAGACACGTGTAAGGTCCTAGATCCATTTCTCCTGCATCCAACGGCACGACGGTTCGTTGGCTCTCTATAAATGACCTTTCTCTTCCTCAGAAAATCCCCTTCGTTGCGCTGCTCGAAACTCCCATCTCTCCTCCATCACCATTGCCGTCGCACGCCCTCGCATACTTACACCACCAAACCCTCTCTTTTCCTTCGAGATCGTGCTCTATGCTGCCGCGTGCGAGGTTGACGAAGCACACCGCTGCCGACACAGACTCTGCGATGGAGGGGTCCAAGCTCACGAACCAAGATAAGAAGAGCTTGAAGAAGCTCGGATTCGTGCAGAAGGACTCCCTCATCTTCCCCGGTGACGAGAGCTCTCCAAAACTGCCGATGGGCTACCGGGTAACATTCGTTGACCATCTTGTCCGTGGTCTTTCTGCCCCCATCCACGAATTCCTTCGTGGCCTGCTTTTTGTTTACGGGATCCAGCTGCATCAGCTGACCCCAAATACCATCCTCCATATTTCTATTTTTGTCACTCTATGTGAATGTTTCCTCGAGTCCCATCCTCATTGGGGCTTGTGGAAACGTATCTTTTATCTCCGGCGGAACAACTCTCGCAGTGTCGTCTACAATGTAGGCGGCGTTTGCATCTGCGTCCGATCCGACGTAGACTATTTTGATGTCAAGTTTCCCGACTCCGTCCAAGGATGGCGCAAGAAATGGCTATACATCTAGGACAAAACCGTCGGCGGCCAAGAATTCAGTATTGCTCCCTTCGACAGTGCCGCCGAAATTCTGAGGAGCAAATCTTGGGATGTTGAAGCCTCTGCCGAAGAAAAGGTCGCAATCGACGTTCTGATGAAGCGCATCCACCAGCTCCAAAACACCCGCGATGAAGAACTGTCGGGTGTCCAAATTACTGCATACTTCCTTAGGATTCGGGTGCAGCCCCTGCAGGCTCGCAAAAACCCCCATTGGGCGTACACTGGCGAAGCAGACGTTGATCGCCTATCCGAGGATCTTTCGACAAAGGATCTGGAGAAGCTTATTCGATGTTTTTCCTCGCTGAGCAAAAAAGATGAGGTTCCTACCTCATGCCGCTTGAAGCCATATAGTGGCAACCACGCGCTTCCCGAAGTAAGTGCCTTTTCATCGTGTTATGCTTATAATTGTCGACTGTTATTTTGTTTCCTTGTCGCTTTTGTATTTACTTGCTGCTTTCTCAACAGAACCACCAAGTTCTTTCTTCTCTTCCTCCCCTTTCTGAAGGTGGAGAGGTGGATGAGCGAACCATCATTAATGATGAGTCGCAAGAATCCACTCCTCCTGAAACTGAAGCTGCGGGATCGCACAGATCCGCGGCTTCTTCTGACAGAGCCACGGAATCATATGCTTCTGAGTCTGTGCACTCTCCTCCTTCCATTGTTTCTCCCAGGAACAAAAGAAAGAGGAATGAAACTGAAGACTCTGGCACCTCCAAGCCTACTGAACCTGCTGCCGAGGAATCATCCCCCGATGACGGAGATGACCTCGACCCTTACGGCGATGCAGGCTCAGTTAGCTCGTAAGTTTCTTTGTTTCTATCTTTGGCGTGACATCTGTTTACTTGTCATATTCATATTCACATGTTGTCAGTGGCGGCAAGGAGGAGGAAGAAGAAGAACTCGCGGTTACTGGCGCGGCTCCCATGAGCACGTCCAATACCGTGGTTCTTTCCGAAGAAATTCGCATGACCGCGGATTCTTCACCTCCCCTCCAACAGATGGTGGATACGTCGACTCCACCGCCCAGCCCCCGAGTGCCTTCTCCGAAAAGACTCAAGGTCGGGGCTGGCGATGAACAAACGCTTATCTTGGGGAGTTCCTCGACTCCTCTGGTGAATGATGTAAGTATCTCTAGAACTTAATTTTGCTGCATCTTGTCGAATTTTTCCTGATTATTCCCGAACTTTTTACTTCGTGCAAAAATGTTTCTATTTCTAAGTACCTTTTTCGACACCTTTCTCTACCAGCCCCTGATGGATCAATTCATCCGCCTCGGCACCCAATCCATTGGGTTTCGCGACGAGGCCGACGCTCTGAGAGGTTTTTGTTGTATAACTTTGTTTAGGATCCTATTTTTCTTTTAACCCTTGACTAATCCATATTGCTCTTGTTCTTTATTAGCTTCTCTTCAGCAAGCCGAGGAACGGGCTAAAGCTCTCGAAGCCAAGCTAACAATTAGCGAGGAGGCTCGCGCGAAAGCTCAAGCTGATGCCGATTCTATTGAAGAACTTCGCCAGCGCCTCTCCAAAGCAGAATCTGCGCTTAGCGACAAGATCGCTGAGCAAATTTCGCGGGAGCAAGGCATCATAGATCGCCTTGAAGCCCAAAGCCGACGCTTTTTCCGTAAGTTGTTCCTTTATCTGGAGACTTTCCTTCATGCCCATTCTCGTGGTTGATCATAACAATGTGTTTTGTTGCAGCAGGGAGGAATGATGAGAGGTTTGAGCTGCTAGCACCTAAGGATGATCGACTTCTCGACGCTCTTTCCATTGTTGAGTTGCAGGGCGATATAGCGCGCACCAACCTTTCCGACTCAAGGGCTGCCTTTTTGCGGCTCTTCCCTCATTTCTTCCCCAAGGAAACCGAGCCAGAAATTTTCTCTGCTCTTGTCAAGCGCTTCTTGCCGAAAGAAGACCTCGCACTGGCCTATCGACGCGAAAATCTGAAGATTGGTGTCGAAGGGACCATTGCTCTTGTCGCTAACAACGGTCAAGAAGTCGACTGGGCCAAAGTTGGGAACCCTGGCAAGATCAAGAAGGACAAGTGGAAAGCGCTGGTGAAGGACGCCAAGGCACACTCGAAGAGCATCGTTGATTTCTTCAAGCGAAAACCTGCCAGTTCCACCAGCACTGCCAAGACGGAGGTCAAGTAGACCATCCCGTCTCTATCTTTTTCTTTTTCTTTTTCTTCTTCTTTTGATGTTGTCGCCTTAGTAGTGGCCTGCGATAGCCTACCATTGGTTCACTAGGAGCCAACTTTTGTAAAAACATGCATCTATCTGAATGATTAATGGAATGCTATTTTGCAAAACGATTTATGTCGATATTTTCTTTCCAGTTGGTTTTTGACAACTATACCGCGGCACCTGGTCCTTCGGATGCTTTGCCTGCTACCTCATATTCGTGGAAAACTTCCGTTGATGATTTCATTGAAGATTCTTCGAACGCTGATCCTTTACGGGATTTGAATGAACTTCGACAACAACTTCAGTCGACGAAGAAGCAAACACTTGTGGTGATGGAACAATCTCGAAAGTCATCCGAGCGGGAGAAAATTGCTCTTCAGCAGGCTCGGGAAGCCTTAGCTTTGAAAGAGGCTGCGGTCACTGAAGCTGCACAGGCTGCTTCCCGAGATGATTATCTGCTTGATTTGATGGCCGACGCTAGCCTGGATATGGCGGGTATGCTTCGCAAATTTGAAATTCCTCTCTACTTTATTTGCTTGTTTTCATCTCTCACTGTGATACTTTCGTTGAGTAGGTTCCTTTTTGGATGCTGCTACCGAAGATCAGCGGGTTGACGCGAGATCAAACTTACTTGTCAAACTTTCTCTGGACCATGACTCCAGCATTTGGGTTACACCGGATCGTACCCGACGAATCGTCAGATTTCAAGACCGCGCATGCCAAGTCCATGAATATCTTGATTTCTGCACAAGGACGCTGGCCCTGGTTTATAACACCATGTTTCCTCGAAACTCCCAGCCGAAGACCCTTCCTGACTTGATGGACAAATTTAAGAGTGCTTCTCTAATCCATGATTTTGTAAGGGCCCAGTTAATTGCTGGCGCCAGATTTGCTATGATCATGATGCAGATCTTCTACCCGAAGTTAGACATGACCAACATCGTTGAAATTTGCCACGACAAACTGAAGAAACGGAAGAAGAACGTCGACAAAATCGACAACTTGGTGACGCCCGTAGCCGAGAAGATAATGGATGATTTAATCCAGATGGATGCTGAATTCTTCGTGAAAGAGCTTCAAAAAAAAGAATTCTTCGTGAAAGGTAACTATGCTGACTTCATGGGTGCCACTGCTGACGATGAAAGGGTGAACATAGATGACCTGATAGGTCTCGACTAAAGGTCTGCTTCTTCTGTCGAAGTTTTTCTTGACAAAGGAACCCTGTATATTGTAAGTACTATGTATATTGTAAAACAACTTGTATGTTTTTTCTTTCCTCTAGCCCCCGAGCATTTCAGTGGCTAGTGTGTTTATATTTATTGTTTTGTGAGGTGTTTATACCAAGGCAAGTAACTTGTAAGTTTTATATTGTAGAGATTTGTGTATATATATTGAGTTTGCGGGTTGCAATCCCCCGAGCCTGTCAAAGAAAAAGATGTATGTCACCAATCACTACAAGAAAAGTTCTGATAGACAACGTCTCAAAATCGTCCGCTAAGGGGTATTTTTTGTCGCCTATGGGCCTAACCCGACGATATGGGTTCTGTTGTCGAAACTGCGTCAGGCAAAGTCCTACGACGATTTTTTCGGTCCGTCGCGCTTGGGCGCCCTTCCGCCACGGAAAATCGGATCGTTGCAGAAGTGTTTCCGGGAGCCCGTTCACTGCTGACGTCATGCAAACTGACACGTGGCATACGCCGTTAACTGGCAGTTAATGGCGTTAACCGCTGAAACCCCGTGGTAGATGGTAGGCCCACACGAGGCCTGCCACGTCTTAAGCGGGCCGGCCCATTAAGTTTGCGGGCCGGGCCAGCTGACTTAGTTTGACCGGTCAACTATATGGCTGGGCTGGTCCATTAGTTACGTGGGCCGGGCCTAACCTCTAAGGTTGACTGGTCAAAACATTAATGGGCCGGCCCACTAAGCATGTGGGCCGGGCCGAATGCACTCGTTTGACCGGTCAACAGGCAAAAGGGCCGGCCCACAAAACATGTAGGACCCACTTTCCTGTTATTGGGCCGGCCCATTTACCAAGTGGGGTCCACCGTAAAGCAAGTGGGCCGGCCCAAGAAGTTATTGGGCCGGCCCAATTAGCCTGTGGGTCCCATTTTCCTCCTATAGGGCCGGCCCATTTAGTATGTGGGGTCCACCATATAACAAGTGGGCCGGCCCAACAAGCCAGTGAGCCGGGCCAAAATCACAGGTGGGTCCCACTTTCCTGTTAACGGGCCGGCCCGTTTAGTATGTGGGGTCCACCATATAGCAAGTGGGCCGGCCCAACAAGTTAGTGGGCCGGGCCAAAAACACAGGTGGGTCCCACTTTCCAGTTAAAGGGCCGGCCCATTTAGTATGTGGGGTCCACCATAACGTAATTGGGCTGGCCCAACAAGAAAGTGGGTCGGGCCAAAAACACAGGTGGGTCCCACATTCCTGTTAAAGGGCCGGCCCATTGAGCAAGTGGGGTCCACGATATAGCAAGTGGGCCGGCCCAATAAGATAGTGGGCCGGGCCAAGAACACTGGTGGGTCCCACATTCTGTTAAAGGGCCGGCCCGGTTGTAAGAGGGGTCCACCATAACGTAATTGGGCCGGCCCAACAAGATAGTGGGCCGGGCCAAAAGACGGGTGGGTCCCACTTTCCTGTTAACGGGCCGGTCCAGTTTGTATGTGGGGTCCACCACAGAAGCAATTGGGCCGGCCCAACAAGATAGTGGGCCGGGCCAAAACACATGTGGGTCCCACTATCCTTTTAATGGGCCGGCCCATCTGATAGTGGGGTCCACAACAGAAGCATGTGGGCCGGCCCAAGTAGAGTGTGTGGTCCACGATAAATCAAGTGGGCTGGCCCAATAAGTAAGTGGGCCAGCCCATTTAGTTGCTGTTTATATGCTCGGCAAAATAGGCGCTTTAGGATTTTGCGGGCCGGCACATATGTGATTTTGCTTAATTGGGGCGTTTAAGGGATGGGAATTTGTGATTTAGATACTGAGAATATTTACGCAGCACATGATTTCTGTCGGATAGCCTCACTTACCACGAGCACCATAGAAAAAATGCGCGAAAGAACTATAAAAACTAATTAAATATTACATCAGTTGCAAGGCTTTGAAAAAATATTACAGAACCCAGAGAAATTGAATGGTAATTAAACCTAGCAATTCAATGAAGCCATTCGGCAATCTTTTAAGTTGTCCATGCACCACCTATATCTGAAATAAAGACATTACAAGTTAAGACAGCAACAATGGAAAGGCAAAGACACTACAATATTGTTTGCCAAAGAATTTGGAACTCATCATTTCGTCGTTATAACAAGATCGTTGTAATGCGCACAATAAGCAAACAAAGAGTGCATGCCGCATACCAACGACCAATATAACGAGCACGTTAAAATGAAACGACGAGACTTACTACTTGTCGAGTCCCATGCAAACCAACATGTTCGGGGAGTACAAAATTGGCATGAACAACATAGTAGCGAGGCTATAAATTTTGTAACAACGGCCGAGCAAGATGAAGTTATGATGGCTACATCTACGAAGCAGGGAATGTAAACCAAAAATAGAAGTTACGATGGCAAAAGCTAAAGAGGAGGGAATGTGACCCAACATGTTCCAAGTGCAATTACTTCAAATTGGCCGTGAACTAAATAATACTCCTGAACTTGTAGTGAAGGGGATGCAAATCAAGATGTTTTGGGATATAAACTTGTAATGAGCAACACATAGAGGATAGTTAATGCTGGAGCTTAGGATGGACCAGATACGAATATAGTGGGATCACCTGTGAACTTGTATAAGAGGGAATGCAAACCAATATGTTCAGCATTCCATATGTGAGTGTCATGCCAAGTCAGAGAAACAAGTCAATAATGCAGCTTTTGAAGAACAAGATGTCACACAAAATTATTATCTAGTAGTATGAGAAGTATATTTGTACTACAGGCTAGATAGCAGAGTGATAGCATGCCAAACTAAGTCCTTACTTTGTTAGCTTACAATGAAGTAGATACAAAACAATGGCATCACCTGTAGTACAGGGAATGCAAGCCAACATGTTCATGGAGTAAAAAATTGGCGCAAACAACATAGTAGCAGGCCATAAGTTTTGTAACAACGACTGAGCAAGATAAAGTTACGATGGCTAGATCTACACAGCAGGGAATGTAAACCAAATATAGAAGTTACGATGCCAAAAGCTATAGAGCAGGGAATGCAAACCAACATGTGCAATTACTTAAAATTGGCCATGAACTAAATAATAGCAGGATGTTACTATAATACCTATAATTTTTGTAACAACGACTGAGCAAGATAGAAGTTATGATGGCTACATCTACAGAGCAAGGAATGCAAACCAAAATGTTCAATCGCTTAAAGTTAGCAATGAACTAGAAAATAGCAAGGTGTTACGGTCATAGCTAGGAATGAACTAAAAGAGCTTCGGACAAACAAGCATCCGAACCCGAACATGGCGCTAAAACAAGGGACTTACATTAGGAGAAGCACTCGTGGGAGTCCGATGTCTACGGGAGCTTCTATTCTTGTAGACAGTGTTGGGCCTCCAAGAGCGAGAGGTTTGTAGAACGAGCAGCAAGTTTCCCTTAAGTGGATCACCCAAGGTTTATCGAACTCGGGGAGGAAGAGGTCAAAGATATCCCTCTCATGCAACCCTGCAACCACAAAGCAAGAAGTCTCTTGTGTCCCCAACACACCTAATAGGTGCACTAGTTCGGCGAAGAGATAGTGAAATACGGGTGGTATAAATAAGCGGTAGCAACGGCACCGGAAAAGTGCTTTGCCCGGGACGAGTAAACAAGCAGTAGTAATGCAGCGAGTAGTAACGCGATAGAAACGAGTAAACAAGCAGCGATAGCAGTATTTAGGAACAAGGCCTAGGGATTAGACTTTCACTAGTGGACACTCTCAACTTTGATCACATAACAGATTAAATAAATGCATACTCTACACTCTCTTGTTGGATGATGAACACCACTAATTGCGTAGAATTACACGAACCCTCAATGCCGGAGTTAACAAGCTCCACAATATTCAATGTTCATATTTAAATAACCTTAGAGTGCATGACAGATCAACACAACTAAACCAAGTACTAACATAGCATGCACACTGTCACCTTCACACTATGTAGGAGGAATAGATCACATCAATACCATCATAGCAATGGTTAACTTCATAATCTACAAGAGATCATAATCATAGCCTACGCCAAGTACTAACACGGATGCACACACTGTTACCATTACACCGTGCAGGAGGAATAGAGTACTTTAATAACATCACTAGAGTAGCACATAGAATAGTAGTGATACAAAACTCATATGAATCTCAATCATGTAAAGCAGCTCATGAGATTATTGTATTGAAGTACATGGGAGAGAGATTAACCACATAGCTACAGCGGAGCCCTCAGCCTCGGGGGTGAATTACTCCCTCCTCATCATGGAGGCAGCGATGGCGGTGAAGATGGCGGTGGAGACGGCGGTGGAGATGGCTCCGGGGGCAATTCCCCGTCCCGGCAGGGTGCCGGAACAGAGAGTTCTGTCCCCCGAATTGGAGTTTCGCGACGGTGGCGGCGCCCCTGGAGTCTTTCTGGAGTTTCGTCAAGAGGTAGGGTTTTCGCGACGGAGGCTTTAAGTAGGCAGAAGGGCGGAGTCGGAGGCCTGACAGGGGGGCCACACACTAGGGCGGCGCGGGCCCCCCCCTGGCCGCGCCGCCTTACTGTGTCGGCGCCCCGTGGCCCCACTTCGTCTCCCCTCCGGTCTTCTGGAAGCTTCGTGCAAAAATAGGAACCTGGGCGTTGATTTCGTCCAATTTCGAGAATATTTCCTTACTAGGATTTCGAAACCAAAAACAGCGAAAAACGAGAACTGGCACTGCGGCATCTCGTTAATAGGTTAGTGCCGGAAAATGCATAAATACGACATATAATGTGTATAAAACATGTAGATATCATCAATAATGTGGCATGGAACATAAGAAATTATCGATACGTCAGAGACGTATCAGAGTCACAGTAGATCTTCCTGGGGTTGATAGATCCGGTGATGAAGTACGCTACATGTGCTACTTGGGGTTGGAGAGACGGCCATTACACTTCATGGTTACTCATCTCATATGCAAAAACGTAACGGGGCATCGTTAGCACAAACAGGTTCCCGCAAGATTAAACAAGAACTTGCAGGCAAGCAATAGAAAAGCGAAAGTAGAAGAGTTTAGATCATGCACGGCGCCGGTGAAGCAGATCCGGTTCATGCACATCGGTGTCGGTGAGCAAGATCCGATGCGGTGCACGACGGATCCGGCGAAGCGGCTCCGGTGGGGTGGACGATACCGCAGCTGAAGCGACTGCGGTAGACTGCTGGATGAGCATATGGTTTCGAGGTTCGGCGGGGATGATCCGGTCCGGTTGACAAGGGATTAACTTGTCAATGCCTATGGATTGTAGGCTAGGGTTTAGTTAGAAGTAGAGGGCAAGTAGATCTCGAAGGTTTCAGCCGAAAAGTACTCGACGAATATGAAAACTAGGGTTTGTAAACAATGATTCGATGATCTTCTCGTCCCTCGACCCCCCCTTTATATAGGTGGAGCCGAGGGATCCGTGCTATACAAGGATTACAGAGTCCGGGATGGTTTCTAACTCATCCCGCCAGATTACAAATAACACTTCCTATTACAACTCTATCTTTTCCTTAAATACATCTTGGGCTCTCGAGTCTTCTTATTCTTCGGGTAGTGGGCCTTCAATAATCCCCGGGTACTATATTAGGCAGGCCCATTTGGGATGCCTATGTCAGTAGCCCCCGAGATTTTGCTTGAATCATAGAGTCAGGGAAAATCTCCACTGTTTATTTTTACTCGAAAGCTCTAACTTTCATACTTTTTCTCATAAAATTCTATATTGTACAGGGATATTGGTAGTTGGGGCTAGTTCATCCGACGGATCGGGTACTAGTTAACTCGCTCTAGTGGCAATCCGCAAAAACCTACTTCAAAATCACGTCCCCGGACATGATTTCGGGATACCGGTGTAAACTTCGACAGGCGCCGCTTAAGGTCTTACCATTCTGTCGAGTCCCAGTTAAATTTATCGAGTACCTAACGCGTCCGTTAGGATTTTTCTTCGTATCTGTTGATACGGATAAAAGTAGCAGAGCGCAGTCTTCGGCGATGCCACGCCCAGCAGAATAGGTCTGGGGTCTTACCTTCGCAATTTTGCGGCATTCGGAAATTGATCGCAACTTCGGCGTTCGAGAATATATTGTCGAGTGCTTTTCCGGCTGTTGGAATGGCACATTTTATCGAGTCAAATATGACTTATATTGCTCTCCCGATGGGAGTATATGGAGAGTTAATGATAACTCGAAATATACTCTCTTGCTTGTTCTATTTTTCCTTTGTTAATTTCATCGGGCACGCGAACAGCGTTCCCGATGGGAGTAGCCCCCGAGGCTACAGCCAAGAACTTGTGCTTGGTTGTAGGCTCAACATTTTAGTCCACCTTGTCGCTATATTGCCATTATCTCCTGATATTCTTTCCTCCTTCTTCTTCTCTCTTTCTTTTTTCTCTTTTTTTTTTTTTTTTTTTTTTATTTGTCGGGTGCGCGAACAGCGCTCCCGATGGGAGTAGCCCCCGAGGCTACAGCCAAGAACTTGTGCTTGACTGTAGGCTCAACATTTTCTATATTTGCCTTTGTCGAAATTTTACTTTTTTCGAAGTAGCCCCCGAGCATTTGGGCAAAAACTTGTTTCTGACCAAAGGCTCCCGATGCATTCAAATAACTTATCCTGTCGCCATTCTCCTTTCTCTTGTCGACATATTTTCCCTTGTCAAATTTTCTTCAACTCTATCAATGGTCGATATTTTTCTGCTTTGTGGATCCATCGTTCCCACCATGTTGACACGTCGTGCAAGTGGGGGACACACGTCCTCCGCTTTTTCTGGCACACGTACGGTAACGCCTACCTCAGTAAAAATACTTTTTTGCCCTTGAATCTAGAAAATCCATTCTCACCACACGATCTCCTCATCCAACGGCACACTGCTTCACCCAATTCTTATATAAACCTGTCTTCAACCTCCGTTCATCCCCTCACTTGCGCCGCTCGCCTGTTCCTCTTCGCAAAAATTTTCCTGCGCCCAACTCTCTCTGATTTCCCGCACGCGCATACATTGCTCTGCCCATTGCCGTTGATGCCACCGCGCGCGCGCCTGACTCGCCACAGCACTCCAGAGTCCACGATGGCTGCTGAAGATCTTGAGTGGGAGAGATCTAAAATCTCCAATCAAGACGCCAACCTGATGAAAAGGCTTGGCCTTATGAAGGAAGACGCCATCCGCTTTCCTAGCGAAGAAAGCTATCCCAAGCCTCCAATGGAGTATCGGGTTAGTTTTGTTGATCATCTCATCCGTGGCCTCTCTCCCCCAATCCATGATTTCCTCCGCGGTCTTCTCTTTGTTTACGGGATTCAGTTGCACCAGCTGACTCCTAATTCGATCCTCCATATTTCTATTTTTATCACTCTTTGTGAATGCTTCCTTGGAGTCGCTCCCAATTGGGCTCTTTGGAAGCGCATTTTCTGCCTTCGCCGCAATGGCGCGCACAACGCCACCTACAACATAGGTGGCGTAGTTATCTGTGTCCGAACCGATGTCGATTATTTCGACGTCAAATTTCCCGACTCCGTCCAAGGATGGCGCAAGAGGTGGCTCTATATACATGAAGAAAGCGCCAACTCCGTGGAACACAACATAGTTCCTTTCGACGGAAACGCGAAGATTCAACGCCGCCACTCCTGGGACGCCGAAGCTTCCGAAGAAGAGAAGAAGGCGACAGAAGCTCTTATGTCTCGTATTCATCAGCTCCAAAATACTCGAGGCAAAGAGTTATCCGGTGTTCAAATCACAGCCTATTTTCTTAGAATTAGAGTGCAGCCTCTTCGGGCTCGCAAAAATCCCCTTTGGACATACTCTGGTGCCAATGACGCCAATAGGCTCTCCGGTGATCTTTCTGTGAAGGACTTGGAGAAGCTTATCCGAAGAATTACCTCGCTGAGTAAGAAGGATCCTATTTCTTCCTCCTGTCGCGTGGCACCCTACAACTCCACCAATCCTCTTCCCGAGGTATTTTGTCTTCTTCGAATTTTTATCTTGTTCCGAATTTTTCCTGCATCTCATTGTATTAATATCTCGCTATTTTTCCCTTTGTCGCTATTTTTTATAGGATCACCCTACTATGGCTTCCCTTCCTCCTCTTCCTGAGGATGGAGAAGTCGAAGAAATGGGTATAGTTGCCGAAGATGCTCAAGGCTCTTCTGTTCCTGAAAGTGAAGTCGCGGGTTCTCACAAATCTGCGGCTTCTCATGAAAAAGAGGCTGAGTCTGAGGCCAGTGAATCGACCGAATCCCTTCCTCCTGGCTGTTTCTCCAAAGAACAAGAGGAAAAGGACTGAAGCCGAGGATTCTGGCATGTCTAAGGCTGAAGAAGTTGTTCCTTCTCATCCGAGGACAGCTTATGATCCTTATGTTGAGTCCCTCATCAGCTCGTAAGTCAACTTTATCTCTCCTCCCCTTTTTTATGTACTCGAAAGATTTAACTTGTCTTGCTTTTTGTACTGTCGATTTTTGTCCACTAGTGATGAGGAAGAAGAAGTTCCAAGCATCGACGTAGCTCCTCGGACCAAGCACGTCACGCATCGTGCTTGTTTCAGACACGTTAGTTGAAGGAGATGAAACATCGCTTCCTCAACAAAACGTCGTCACCACTACTCCACCGTCAAGCCCCCTTGTCCCTTCACCGAAAAGGGCAAGGGTTGAAATGATCATTGAGCCTACTCCTCAGTTGGGCAGCTCTTCGTCGCAGCTCTTGGAGGATGTAAGTTTATCAATGTCTATATTTCTTCTATCTTTGCTTTTGTGGACCCTTCTTTTTTTGTAATGCCGAATTTTTTCCCCTTCTTTTCTCCTTTGACAGCCTATGATCAAGGATCTTATACGCATCGGGTCCCAATTTATTGGGTACCGCGAGTATGCCAGCAGAGCCGAAGGTTCGACTTTTTCACTTGCTGTTTTTCCTTGGTATTTTACGCCAACTGCTTGTCTCTATTTCTGATCTTTTTTTCTTTTTCTTTTCCGCATCTCGACAGAAAAACTTGCAGAAGCTAACGAACGTGCCGAGACACTTTCTCGGAATCTCGAGAAAAGTGAAACGGCTCGCAAGAAAGCTGAGCTTGCCGCTAGCGAAGCCAGAGCTGAAGCTGATGATGCCAAAGCAAAAGCTGCTAGTGTCGAGGAATTGCAGCAAAGGCTCAAAGATGCTGAATCTGCTTTGCACGAGCAAAAATCTGCACAGGCTGCACGAGAACAAGGGATCATCAAGCGTTTGAATTCGCAAAGTCGACGTACACTGGGTAATATCACTTGTCCCTTCTGTTTTGTTTGTACTTCTTGTTTCTTGTTTTTTCGACTAATGTTCTGTCTTATGTGGCAGCCCAAACCAACCAAGATTTTGATCTGGAAAAGCCTGTCAATGACCCTCTCCTTGACGCACTTTCTCTTCTAGAGTTCCATGGACGCGAAATTCGTGAGGGCGTGGCCAACGCCAGTGGGGCTTTGTCGGCGTTGTTCCCCTTCTTCTTCCCGAAGAAAGAGGAACCTTCGACTTTCCTTGACCTTGCCAAGCTTTTCAATACATCAGAAGATCTTGGGCTGAAGATGCGCCATGAAAATATGAAAGTGGCTGTTGAAAATATCGTTGCTCCGGTTGCCGACAGCCGGCGGACTCTCGACTCGGATGAAGGTTGGCGACACCGATCAGATAGAGCAGTCGAGGTGGAAATCACTGATGAAGGCGGCCAAGCCCAATACAAAGAAAATCTTGGCGTATCTCGGGATTAAGCCAACTTCGACTCCCAGCTCCTCAAGGCCGGAGGTCTAGTTGCATGCCTCCTTGTTTCTTTTTCTATTTCTTTTGCCCTTGTCGCCATTTTAGCCTTGGCGACAGTTACTCACTTAGTCCTGGAGAACTTTCTTTTGTAATACCCATGTAAATATTCTAGCAAGTAATGAAATTTCCCTTCGTGCTTTTCATTGATCCTGGGCCTTTCTTTTCCAGTTAATATTTGATAACTACTCGACTCCTCCTTGCTCTACCGCTGCTTCACCTGCATCTTCCTTCTCGAAGAAAATATTAGTCGACCCTGGTCTCCTCAAGAGTTCATCAAGCGGACATTTGTCGGAAGATTTACAAGAACTTCGACAACAACTTCAGTCTATGAAAAAACAAACTTTGGCCATGATGGAACAATCTCGAAAAGCCTCTGAAGGAGAAAGGCTTGCTCTTCAGCAAGCCGAAGAAGCTGTGGCTGCTAGGGATGCTGCTGTACTGGAAGCAAAGGGAGCCACAACCCGAGAGAATAGTATGCTTGAGCTGATGCTAGAGGCTAGCTCAGATATGCTAGGTGCGTTTTTGCCTTCTTTTGATGCCTCTTCTTTATCCTCGCCGTGCCTTTTTTCCAATTTTTTGCCCCGTCGCTTTTAACGAGGCTCGGTTCTTGATTCTCGCTGCCGAAGATCGGAGAGTGAATGAGAGGACAAATCTTCTTGTTAATCTCTCCCTTAACCATGGGTGTTTGTTCGGGCCACTCCTGAACGAACCCAACAAATTGTTAGGTTCCAAGATCGTGCTTGCCGGTGCGCGATTTTCTCAGCTTTTGTACGTCGACATTGACCCTTGTCTACGGGAATCTGTTTCCAAGAAACGAGGTTCCAAAAACTCTTCCCGAATTATTGGAAGTATTCGGAGATGCTCCTCGCATCCATAACTTCGTGCGGGCTCAACTCACTGCTGGAGCTAGATTTGCCATGATTATGATAAACATTTGTTATCCAAAGTTGGACCTGACGAAGATTGTTGCTGGTTGCCTGGCCAAGAAGACGCGTCGGAAAAATGATATTGACTCGATCGATGCTATGGTAGCTCCTGTGGCTGAGTCGATGATTGATGAACTTCTTCGGATGGATTCCGAGTTTTTTACCAAGGGTTCATATGCTGAACATAAAACAACCAGGGGTTTGTCAGTAGATACTATTTTGGGATTTCATTGACTTGTGTCATGTTAGAAATCTTGTATCTCATATTTCCGAAGGAACTCATTGTATATTGCTGAGGTCCTCTGTGTTGTTGAAGCCCCCGAGCCTGAAGATTGCGCTATTTTTCCTTTCTTGAAAACTATTTTTCTTGCTGGAATAAGACATCTGTGTTTGTCCTTTGGGTATATTGCCCATTTTGGAGTATCGTTGATGTCGAAGTTCTATATTTGCATGGCGAGGTTTTTTAAACCAAGGCACTTACGTTGTTTTGATGTGTGTACTATATTTATTATTGCTGTCGTCCGATTTTGTTATATTTGGCGAGGTATGAATGTACCAAGGCGAAATATTTCAGTGATTCTATATTGTATGTATTTTGAGACTTGGGCGTTTGAGCCCCCGAGCGTGTCGAAGAATAAGAAGTGTATTTCTACTATCTTTATTATATTGCAGCACCACGAGCCCGCCTCATTAAAAACCTTTCCCGGCCCCACTCGGTGCCCCGAAAAAGGAAAAGAGTGCGTCTGAAAACTCGTGGGCGTTTCAGTACATTGAAGTTTTACAAGGACTATATTTCGACTCTAGGCGTAGAACCGCCCGAGTTGCGCCACGTTCCGGGGTTTGGCTCCTCCACCCCTGTCTTCTTGTCCTTTATCCCGTATGCTCCTCCTCCGATTACTTCCGTGACGATGTAAGGACCAAGCCATGGTGACTCGAGTTTTTCATGACTTTTTTGCGTGAGCCGAAGAACTAGGTCGCCCACCTGAAAAGATCTTGGCCGCAGACGTCGACTGTGGTAATTCTTCAAGTCCTGTTGATACTTGGTTACGCGAGATAGTACTTCGTCTCGAGCTTCGTCGAGTGCGTCTACATCGTCTTCCAATGCTATCTTTGAAGCTTCTTCATCATATGCTGTGACTCTAGGAGAGTCGTGCTCTATTTCTATTGGAAGTACTGCCTCCGCGCCATGAACCAGAAAAAACGGGGTTTCTTGTGTCGCCGTATTTGGTGTTGTTCGGATGCTCCACAGCACACTTGGTAATTCTTCAGGCCAAGTATGTCGAGCTTTTTCTAAAGGTCCCAACAGACGTTTCTTGATGCCATTGCAGATGATGCCATTGGCTTTCTCGACTTGCCCATTGGTTTGTGGATGTGCGACTGACGCGAAATTCAGCTTGATACCCACCTCTTTGCAGTAGTCTTTGAATTCATTGGATGTGAAATTGCTGCCGTTGTCTGTGACTATGCTGTGGGGCACTCCAAATCTGAAGACGAGGTCTTTTATGAATTTTACTGCAGATGCTCCGTCTGGTGAATTTATCGGCTTCGCTTCTATCCACTTTGTGAATTTGTCGACAGCTACTAGCATGTATTCCTTTCCTCCTGGCGACGATTTGTGTAATTTGCCTACCATGTCGAGTCCCCATTGTGCAAAGGGCCATGACAAAGGTATTGGTGCTAGCTCGCTGCCGGAGAGTGAGGTTTTGCGGCAAACCTTTGACACGCGTCGCAAGTTCGTACTATGTCCTTAGCGTCCTCTATTGCTGTCAACCGGTAGAATCCTGCCCGAAAAACCTTGGCTGCGATAGCTCGACTACTTGCGTGGTGGCCACATATTCCTTCGTGTACGTCCTTTAGAATTATTCTTCCTTCTTCGGGTGTAACGCACCTTTGCAAGACGCCCGAAATACTTCGCTTGTATAATTCTCCCTTAACCACCGTGAAAGCTTTGGAGCGTCGAATTACTCGCCTTGCCTCAACTGGATTCATCGGGTATTTCTTTCCCGAGGATATATGATATGTATGGCTGCATCCATGGTATCTCGTATTACTAAGACCAGGTCTTGCTCTTCTTCTTCTTCCTCTTGTTTCTCCTTGATAGCCCCCGAGGGTTTCTTCTCCTTCTTTTTTGATTTTTTCGTCTCGGTGGATCTCTCTCGTTATCTCCTCCCAAAATACACCTGGTGGGACCGCAAGGCACTGCGACCCGATGTTTGCAAGAACGTCGGCTTCGTCGTTGCTCAATCTGCTAATATGATTTACTTCGCATCCATCGAACAATTTCTCGAGCTCATTGTACACCTCCTTGTATGCCATCATGCTATCATTGACTGCGTCACATTGGTTCATAACTTGCTGAGCTACCAACCGTGAGTCGCCAAAGATTTTTAGTCGAGTTGCTCCGCAGTGCTTTCGCCATCTTCATCCCGTGTATGAGAGCCTCATATTCCGCTTCATTGTTAGATGCGTTAGGGAACGTCATCCGAAGGATGTACTTCAACTTGTCGCCTTCGGGTGATATGAGTACTACTCCTGCGCCAGCCCCTTCTAGCCTCTTGGACCCATCGAAGTTCATAGTCCAGGTTCTCGATAAATCTGGGGGTCCTGTATTTTGCAACTCCATCCACTCGCGATGAAGTCCGGTAGTATTTGCGACTTTATTGCTTTTCTTTTTCGTACGTGATGTCCCGAGGGGAAAGTTCTATTCCCCAAAGGGAGACACGACCCGTGGCTTCGGGTTGTTCAGTATGTTTGACAAAGGAGCTTCATTGACCACTATAATCGGGTGTGCCGAAAAATAGTGACGCAATTTTCGTGCTGTCGTGAACACTCCATATGCTAGCTTTTGGTACTGAGGGTACCTCTGTTTTGAGGGCGACAAGACTTCGCTCACGAAGTATACTGGTCGCTGCACTCCATGGATTTTCCCTTCTTCTTCTCTTTCGACAACTAACACCGTGCTAACCACTTGGGGTGTAGCTGCAATATACAGCAGGAGAGGTTCCTTTTCCTTTGGAGCTACCAGGATTGGTGGTGTCGAGATTTTTCGCTTCGGATCCTCGAAAGCTCTATCGGCTTCTTCGTTCCACTCGGAATTTATCTCCTTGTTTTATCGGCGCATAAAATGGTAACGCTTTTCTCCTAACCTGGCGACGAATCTGCTCAAAGCTGCGACTCGCCCAGTTAGCTGCTGTATTTCCTTCAACTTCGTTGGCTTCCTCATTGTTACTATGGCTTGTATTTTGTCGGGATTTGCTTCAATCCCTCTTGCTGAAACTAGAAACCCCAGAAGTTCTCCTGCTGGGGCGCCAAAAGAACACTTCGTCGGGTTCGGCTTGAGGCAGAATTTGTCGAGGTTGTCAAAAGTTTCTTTGAGATCCTCGATCAGCGTTGTTCCCTTTTTTGATGTTATGACGACATCATCGATGTATACTTGCACGTTTTTCCCAATCTGTGTTGCTAAACACTTCTGCATCATCCTCTGATATGTTGCTCCCGCGTTTTTTAGACCGAAGGGCATTGTCTTGTAGCAAAACACGCCGTAAGGTGTAATAAACGCTGTTTTGGCTTCATCATCTTCTTTTAATCTGATCTGGTTATAACCCGAGTATGCATCCAAAAAGGAAAGACGTTCACAACCTGCCGTGGAGTCGATAATTTGATCGATCCTTGGGAGGGGAAAGTGATCCTTAGGGCAATGTTTGTTGAGACACGTAAAGTCGACGCACATGCGAAGGACTGTCGTGTTTTTCTTCGGCACCATCACCGGGTTAGCTACCCATGTGGCTTCGTAGATATCTCTCCGATAAAACCAGCTTCCTCTAGTCGATTTATTTCGAAAGCATGGCTTTGCGGTTTGGTTCCGAAAAACACCGCAAAGGTTGTCTGATTGGTTTCGCTGTTGGATCCAAATTTAGGTGGTGCTCGGCAAGTTCCCTGGGTACTCCTGGCATGTCAGCTGGACACCATGCGAAGATTTTCCAGTTCTCACGGAGGAACTCGACGAGCGCGCTTTCCTATGCGATATCCATGTTGTTTGCAATGGATGTCGTCTTTTTTGGATCTGTCGGGTGAATCTGCACCTCCTTAGAATTTTTTTCTGTGTTGAAAGTTGATTCTTTATTTGGCCTTCCGACGTCTGGCAATACGTCGTAATCAGTCATGCTCTTTGACGCCAAGTATTCCGCTTGCATCCCGAAGGTTTCTGATAACCGATGGAAATCCTTGTCGCACTTATCAGCTAAAGCAAAACTCCCTTTGACCGTGATTGGTCCCTTGGGTCCAGGCAATCTCCATAACAGGTATGTATAGTGTGGTACTGCCATAAATCTAGCGTATGCTGGTCGTCCCAACAAAGCGTGGTACTTCGATTCTATAATTTTCTCGGGTTCCAAACTGAACGTCGAGGTTGATCTTCCCCAATGGGTAACTTGGTTTCTCTGGTGTGATGCCGTGGAACCTTGTGTCTGTTGGCTTCAGGTTTGCTAAGGATATGTTCATCTTTCTCAATGTATCTGCATACATGAGGTTTAAGCTGCTGCCACCATCTATGAATACTCGAGAAACGTCAAATCCTGCGATAACCGGCGGCAGTATAAGTGCTTGACCGCCCCGGTCGAGGAACTTGCTCGCGGATGATCTGCTATTGTGAAACCGATATCTTGTCCCGACCAATTAAGGTACTCAACTCGTTGGTGGAGGCATTTTCTCTCGCCATAAACACTCGTCGTGAGATTACTTTTTGAGCTCTATTAGATGGCCTTCCCTTCCGAATCATCGACACCTGCTCCGTTGGAGTTAGGATCAACATAGGGTGGTGGTGCAAGTGCTGCCGCTATTCCGAGCTGGTGTTGATTGCCTTCCGTAATCGCGGGAGGTGGCGGCGGATGAACTTCGCTCCTAGGCTCCCGAGGGTTTCTCCGTGCTGCTCGTGCGTGAGCGTTTTACGCACATCCGAACATTGCTTGAAAATTTCGACAATCTTTACGCAGGTGTCCCGACTGTCTTTTCCCATTGCTGTCGAGGAAGAAGTGCATCTGGCACGGTCCGTTCAGCATTTCTTCGGGAGACACAAAAGGTCGTGGAAACCTTGGCCCACTATTTTGCCTGTTGCGGGAGTCGTCCCTATTATCGCCTCGCTGTTCATTGCTTCTCTGATAATCGTCTCTGTTGCTTCCTCCTGTATTTGACCGAAATCCTGCCGAAATTTGCCCTGGGGCGTCATAATTCGGATACTGCCGAGGAAATCGTCGCCTCGTCTGATAATTTCGACCACGGTCCTCCTCTGGCGACCTGTGTCGTTTATTGTGGACAGCGTCTTCTCCGTCTGCCCATCTATTTGCTATCTCCATCAACGCGGATACTGTTTTTGGGTTGGTCCTTCCCAAGTCCTCGACAAAATCTCCACGCCTTATTCCTGCGACAAACGCATCTATTGCTCTCTCGTCAGATATATTTTCTGCCGAGTTTTTTATGATGTTCCACCTTTGGATGTATTTTCTCATTGACTCATCTGGCTTTTGTCGACACGCCCTCAGCTCTTCCAACGATGCAGGCTTCTTGCACGTGGACCCGAAGTTCTTGACGAATACGTCCTCGAAACTTTCCCGACTGTCGATGGATCCCGGCGGGAGTTTTTTGATCCAAGATCGTGCAGCTCCACTTAAGTGCACCTGAATACTTTGCATCGCGGTTGCTCTAGTTCCTCCAGTTAGCTTCACCGTTTCGAGGTAATCAATTAACCAGTCCTCCGGATCTTGCAGGCCGTCGAACTTTTTGAAGTGATCGGGTAACTTGAATCCCGAGGGGACTCGAGTTTTTCGGACTCTTCTCGTGAAGCACGGTAGACCGCACATATCCTCATCATTAAGCTCCGGGGACTGCCGATGATCTCTTCTGCTTTGCCTTGCTCTATCGACCCTCGCTTGTACTCCTGTGTCTCTTGCTCCACTTGGTCCTTCGGGAGCTGCCGCCGTTGCCTGCCGCAGGTCGTGGACTATTTTGCCTTGCTTGCTCCTTCGGGAGGCGTTGCTACGAACGCTGTCCCCATAGCTCCAACCCCTGCCAATGCCATGTTGTATAATGTTTCCCTTGGATCTCCCGGGGGTGGCCTCGGATGCGAGGATGTAGGCTTGTGTCGCCATATACCCAGCTTCCGGTGTCTTAGGGATAATATTTCCCCTTGTATCTATCGACATAAAAGACATGTCGAGGTTTTGAACCAAGAACTCTCTTTACGCTTCGGGTATGTGTTGTAACCTTGATCTTCCTCTCGTTCCGAGCCTCCCTGTGGCTATCACCCGAAACTCTAGATTGTCCACTTAGATCCGCCCTTCTCTCGCTGGATGCGAAGCTGCCTCCTTTCTCCCGTTCAACTCAGCTGTCTCGTTTTTCTATTTCTCGGGCAGTTCGTGCGAGCATATATTGATAAGCTTGCAGTTCTTGAGCTGTAGCTGTTGTCGTCATTGGTTCTGAACCATCTATGGCTTTTGCCGCTCTATCCCAGGCTGCTTGTGGAAGTTGGACTCTGACGCGTGGTGTGGGCCCGACATATTTAGTGCCCATACCTCTCCTTAGATCTGAGGGATCGACAAAAGGATTTCCCAACTCGTCGAAGGCCTCCGATGTTTCCTCTTGATCTTCGATAGCATAAATCCGATGATATTTTGTACTCGGATCTATGTTGGGTTCGGTGACATCATTGTTGAGATTGATGAAGACCTTGCCCACTGTGAGAGATTTGTCGATGAAGTCGTAACTGTCGACATTGCTTGAGCCATCGCTTATATATGAGTCCGCAGATGACTCAAACGATGCGTTGCTAAAGATCTTGGCGAGTTTCTCTCTTGCTCCGATGCTGACGTAACGTGTTGCCGAAGTTTCTTCTTCTGACTCAGTTGACGATGCATAGCTTGAAAAGTCAGAATCAATCGCCGACGATCCCGACGAAATCGGAATTTCGACACGATACGATCCTTCCTTCTCGACGCGAAAGTGGAATCTTCCGAACGTCATCTCCAAGGGCTCCGCCAGATACGCATATGCATCCAAACGGGAGGGTGGGTGAGGAACAAAATCAACGGGACCAGCGAGCGATCCGTTTACCTCGATCCATGGTGTTGCTTCCGGTTGACGATGTCGAAGATCTTGAACGTGCCATCGAGATCAGATCCTTACGCCTCTAGTTCCCACGAGACGGCGCCAATTGACAAGGGATTAACTTGTCAATGCCTATGGATTGTAGGCTAGGGTTTAGTTAGAAGTAGAGGGCAAGTAGATCTCGAAGGTTTCAGCCGAAAAGTACTCGACGAATATGAAAACTAGGGTTTGTAAACAATGATTCGATGATCTTCTCGTCCCTCGACCCCCCCTTTATATAGGTGGAGCCGAGGGATCCGTGCTATACAAGGATTACAGAGTCCGGGATGGTTTCTAACTCATCCCGCCAGATTACAAATAACACTTCCTATTACAACTCTATCTTTTCCTTAAATACATCTTGGGCTCTCGAGTCTTCTTATTCTTCGGGTAGTGGGCCTTCAATAAACCCCGGGTACTATATTAGGCAGGCCCATTTGGGATGCCTATGTCACCGGTTGATGACGGCGTCGATGAAGCGGCTCCGGCAGGCAGCCGGATGACGAGGATAGAGGATGACATGTGGGAACGACCTGCCAACAGCGTTCTCATCGTTTCAAAGGGGGCATGAGATCAAAAGAAAAAGGCAAGTAGCCAGAAATTAGGGGTAAAAAATAACTCCAAGAAAGGAAACTTTTATTGTTCGTAGAGGATGACATGCGGGACCCATGAGCCAGCTGTTATCACCAGAATTTGACCAAGTCAGAGGTGGGCCGCGATCAAGATGGACTCGAAGAATATATATATAGAAGGAATACGTGAATCGGCCTTTTATACCAAGTTGGGCTTAATTGCCCGTGTATCTGTAACATATTAGATCGCATCTTAGTTTAGAAGTTAGAATCTTACTCGTGCACGGTTTGGTGCACGCCCACTTTAGAAAGTCCGCTGGACTATAAATATGTATCTAGGGTTTATGGAGTAAACAACAACCAACGTTCAACCACAAACAAATCTCGGCGCATCGCCAACCCCTTCGTCTCGAGGGTTTCTACCGGTAAGCATCATGCTGCCTAGATCGCATCTTGCGATCTAGGCAGCACAAGCCTGCCTACGTTGTTCATGCGTTGCTCGTACTGAAGCCTTTTTGATGGCGAGCAACGTAGTTATCTTAGACATGTTAGGGTTAGCATTGTTCTTCATATTACATGCTTTCATAGTGCAACCCTTGCATGTCTAGCCGCCCTTACACCTATCTTAGGTGTAGGGGCGGCACCCCCTTGATCATAGTTTAGTAGATCTGATCCGTTACGATTGCTCCTTGTTCTACAAGGATTAGTTTAATATCTGCAATAGTTAGGCCTTACAAAGGGGGAGGATCCAGCGGCGTGTAGGGTGACGTTTGCTAGCCCTAGAAAGGATGTTCCGGGGATCAACCTCGTGTTGGTTTTTAGGCCCTGTCTAGGATCGGCTTACGATCACCGTGCGCGAGCGCGAGGCCCAACCTGGAGTAGGATGATCCGATTATGCGGTGAAAACCCTAAATCGTCGTAGATCTCATTAGCTTTACCTTGATCAAGCAGGACCACCATATATTCGGACACCTCGTCCGAATCATGGGTGGATCGGCTCTTTGAGCCGATTCACGAGATAACCCGAGAGCCGATCGAGGCTCGTATTTAACGTTTACGTGTGTGCCCTGCAGGAAACTAAGCGAGGCATCATCCACACCTTCCTGACCAGGTATAGGTCAGGTGGCACGCCCTTGTGATAAACATCGGCGCGTGCGACCAGGAGGCTTTGCGGGCCATCGCTCTGGGGGACTGGGGCCAGCCGCAGCCCTAGTTGTTCCCGGCTCTACCGTGCTGACCGTCTCTGCCCGCCAGGGGGTTTCTGACGTCAACACATTCTGGCACGCCCGGTGGGACCGCCTTCGACATCCACGACATCGCCATCTACATCCGAGATGGCGGAAGATACTCCGGTCACGTACGCAGATCTGCCTGATGAGCTCAAGAAGAAGCATGACGAGATCAAGGCAACCCTCGAAGCCGAACTCATCGGCTCCTTCCACCGAACCCGCTCCCATGGCGTCAGGTGGAAGGGTTTCACACCTGAAGGCGCACTCGATGGAGTGGACTTGTCCGCCCCGTCGAAGAACGCACCAGGTCGGCTGCGGCAGGAGATCAACTACATGGTGGCTCATTCGCTGCACCGCCACTCGAGAGCCTCGGTGAACACCTTGGAGCGTGTCGCTCGCGCGTCGTCCGGGAAATCATGAGCCACCGGTATTCTCCATCGGGACCAGCTCTGGGGACTTTCAAGGGAGAGATGCCGCTCCAGCCCCAGCCGTTCGCATGGGCAGCACCGGAACTGCCGAACTCATCGGCATACGTCGTCTACAAGGTTGGTGGTGATCCTAGTGACTACCAATTCCTACCTGAGCCACCTAAGGAGATCCCGCACGGATACACGTGCGCATACGTACCGGACTGCAACGCCTGGGCACTCTCGAACCAGGCTGCAATATCAGCGGCCTCTGGAACGGCAGGAGGAACGTCAGGAGCCGATCCTGAGAAGCATATAAAGGTACCCGAAGGCCACAAGTTCCCCACGGTGCAAGAGCTGAACGGAAGGCCATACTGCAAATGGCATAACACGTTCTCCCACACCACCAACGACTGCAGGGTGTGGCGGCAGCAGATCCAAATGGCGATAGAAAACGGACGGTTGATTTTCAACCAATACGCCATGAAGGTCGACACACACCCCTTTCCCGCCGTGAACGTGGTGGAGTATGCTTGCCATGGAGGGTGCCAGCCGGGTTTCTGTGCAATATCAACATGGTAGATCTTGGACACCACGCCGGCAAGGATGGAGATGAGGGCAGCTGCTCTCATAGCAAAGAAACAGAGGAAGCCGCTCCACGCGATCGGCTCCGCCAAGACGGCAAACGCTACGTAACAGAGGGAGAAGTGAAGAACATAAGATATCAGCGACCTCTCTCTGATCACCTCCTCAACAAGTATGTGAGTCAGTACGACCGACGCCGACGGTCCAGCGATGATGATGAAAGAAATCGTCTGGCTAGAGAAGCCAGAAGACATCGTCGGCATGATCGCGATGAGGAGGAGCACGAGCGTTGTGCCAAGGGAAAGGCAAAGGAGCGAGACAACGAGGACAGGCACTGGGAGTGTCCTTTCTTCAGGCACTGCTGGGATTCAGGAATGAGCCGATTGCCAACAATCGGCAATTGCCCAGAATGCAACCGGAAGAAGAAGGAGGCAGCCAACGTGTCCGTGTTCGAGCGCTTAGGACCTCTCCCGCCACAGAGCAAACGAGCTGAGTCCCCTCACTTGAAGGATCTCGAAGATTCAGAAGACGAGGGAGAAGAAGAAGACAGGTATCACCGGCCAAGGTGGTGCCCTGATGGACTCAGCCGTTCCCGTAAACGCAGGGTTCAACGATTGCGCGGCCCGGAAGAAGCCGAGAGGTTATACTTGCATACATTGAGGAAGGCAAGGCCTGATCCGGCTGCAAAGGTTCAGCGAACCCTGGATGAAGAGGGTCGTCCACGGAGAATGGAGTGGCGCCCCAAGCAAGGAAAGCCGATGATGAAACATCGGCTGGCACAAACATGGTGCTCGTTCTTCCGACGAAGCTCAGTGCTCCACGGTTACACGATACATCCAAGGTGGACGACAGCAAGCGTACCAACATGATAAAGTCAGAGATTGGACTGGTTCTGTCTACCGGCCTGAACGAGTAGCAAGAGCACGCCAAGGAGCAAACATGGCGAGGCTGATCCTTGTGATCGGCCCCAAAAATTTATGAAAGGACATTACAAAACCTTCATCGAACAAGCAACATGGAGGCCGATTCCAGCAATCGGCCAAAATTATCCTCACCATCCATTTTGCCTGGGTTCGACATGTTATCCAACAGAGCCGATACCATCAATTCTCTTGACAGAATCGGCTCGGGGGGGCACCCAGGTGGATAGAACACGAGGATATGCAGTAGGATTATCCCATCTCATCTTTGATGATGGGTGTTGAAGGGTGGGGGCCGATGCGTAAATCGGCCATATAAAAAACAAAAAATTCTGAAAATTCGAAAATTTTCGAGCACAGCCGATGCAGCAGACATCGACTTAAGGATGTAAAAGCTGATGCATGGCCATCGACTTAAGGATATGTAACTGTTACGATCAGAGGGTCAATGGAGCACGAAGGGAGATTTTGATGGAGGAACTCCTCAATGGAATAGTTTAAGGGCGCAGATCCTCTCTTCAAGAACAATGCCAAGAGCAGCCTGGACGCGCAGATCAGGTCAAGGATGGATTACATTAGATCCACCAAAGGAAAGGAGCCGATCTAGCCGACAAGAACTGAAGAAACTCGGGGGGCAGCTCACCTTGAAGGCTCTCCGCTTTGAGAAGCCGATTTATGTTCAAATCGTCTAGCTCTGCATAAAAGGCTCCCTCAGGCATAATCAAGCCGAGGTCAATACGGCTAATTGGCGTATCCTCGTCTCTGTTTTGTCTTGGCTAAGACTCGGGGGGCAACAGGCCTGAAGGTGCCCGGTTTTTAAGAGCCGATTGGAGTTACCTCGGCTGTTATTGCATCATGATCGTCTCAGGGAGGAACTGGGAAGGAAAAGCCGTCGTCTGGTACGAGGTTTGGACCGTGCTGGTGCTGCAAGAAAAGAAGAGATTGGTTCCTCAAATTAGCCGATGAATAGTCATCGGCTGCGGGACTGCAAAACGCCACGGTCGAGAAAAACAATAATAGCCCGATTCGTCACTATCGGTCTTGGTGTGGCAAGCGGGAGGATGGAAATTGGATTAATGAAAGGAGAAATTGGAAGCACAATTCTCATTAATTCAAAGGAGCAGCTTTACAAGAAGAGCCGATGGCTCTCAAAAGAGGGATCTAGTGCCTAGTGCACCGCTATCGCTAGTCCTACTCTACTAGTCGTCGCTGTCCTCATCGTCGCCGCCGTCGAGGTCGTCGGCGCTGCTCCCGGAAGCTCCTCGCCGCCGCTGCCCCAGCCATCGGCTGGAGCCTCCTCCTCCTCCTCGTCATCATCATCGTCCTCGCTATCCGCCCAGCCGCGGAAGCGCTTCGTTGGAGGATACCCAATGGAGGCGGAGGAATCATCTTCCTCCTCCTCATCTTCTTCTTCCTCGTTATCATCGTCGTCCTCGCTGTCCGCCCACATGCGGGAGCGCTTCTTCGGCGGGAGCCTGGCGGAGGGGGAGGCCTTGGTCCTCTCCGCTTCTCCTCTCTTCTTCTCCTTGTCAGAGGAGATGGGGTGCGCCCCGGAGCGGAGATCGTCCTCTTCTTTGTTCTTCGGCAACGGTTGGAGAGAGGTGCCTGAAGCGGAGGAGGAAGAGGAAGACATGGCTGCAGGAGAGAAGGGTTTTTTGGTTTGGTGAATAGAGCAGAGCAAGGCGATGGAGTGGTGAACCGTTTGGCACAGATAAATAAAGAGAGTGTAGTGGAGATTTAATGCCATAACGGTTCTCGAGGACGTGAGGCCGAAATTGACAATTTATACAGAAAAGCCCGGGAGGCGAGGCGTAATGATGGAAGATTCTGCGGCAGTTCTGCTCTGCCACGACATGACCCGACGAAAGAAAGCGTAATGATTTTGGAAATGTCATTTCCAAAACCAGGGGGGCATGTGTTATCACCAGAATTTGACCAAGTCAGAGGTGGGCCGCGATCAAGATGGACTCGAAGAATATATATATAGAAGGAATACGTGAATCGGCCTTTTATACCAAGTTGGGCTTAATTGCCCGTGTATCTGTAACATATTAGATCGCATCTTAGTTTAGAAGTTAGAATCTTACTCGTGCACGGTTTGGTGCACGCCCACATTAGAAAGTCCGCTGGACTATAAATATGTATCTAGGGTTTATGGAGTAAACAACAACCAACGTTCAACCACAAACAAATCTCGGCGCATCGCCAACCCCTTCGTCTCGAGGGTTTCTACCGGTAAGCATCATGCTGCCTAGATCGCATCTTGCGATCGAGGCAGCACAAGCCTGCCTACGTTGTTCATGCGTTGCTCGTACTGAAGCCTTTTTGATGGCGAGCAACGTAGTGATCTTAGACATGTTAGGGTTAGCATTGTTCTTCATATTACATGCTTTCGTAGTGCAACCCTTGCATGTCTAGCCGTCCTTACACCTATCTTAGGTGTAGGGGCGGCACCCCGCTTGATCATAGTTTAGTAGATCTGATCCGTTGCGATTGCTCCTTATTCTACAAGGATTAGTTTAATATCTGCAATAGTTAGGCCTTACAAAGGGGGGGGAGGATCCAGCGGCGTGTAGGGTGACGTTTGCTAGCCCTAGAAAGGATGTTCCGGGGATCAACCTCGTGTTGGTTTTTAGGCCCTGTCTAGGATCGGCTTACGATCACCGTGCGCGAGCGCGAGGCCCAACCTCGGAGTAGGATGATCCGATTATGCGGTGAAAACCCTAAATCGTCGTAGATCTCATTAGCTTTACCTTGATCAAGCAGGACCACCATATATTCGGACACCTCGTCCGAATCATGGGTGGATCGGCTCTTTGAGCCGATTCACGAGATAACCTCGAGAGCCGATCGAGGCTCGTATTTAACGTTTACGTGTGTGCCATGCAGGAAACTAAGCGAGGCATCATCCACACCTTCCTGACCAGGTATAGGTCAGGTGGCACGCCCTTGTGATAAACATCGGCGCGTGCGACCAGGAGGCTTTGCGGGCCGTCGCTCTGAGGGACTGGGGCCAGCCGCAGCCCTAGTTGTTCCCGGCTCTACCGTGCTGACCGTCTCTGCCCGCCAGGGGGTTTCTGACATCAACACCAGCAGCTTACTTAAAGTTTCAAAGGCGGCATGAGATCGAAAGAAAAAGGCAAGTGACAAAATATCAGGAGCCAAAGATAATCCAAGAAAAGAAACTTTATTTACATAGAGGATGACATGCGGGTCCCATTTTGCAGCAGCAGTCCCAACGTTTCAAATGCTGCTTGAGATCCAAAGAAAAAGAAAGTAGCTAGAAATTAGGGGGTCAAAAAAATCCAAGAAAATAAAGTTGATGGACATAGAGGATGACATGCGGGTCCCATGAGCTAGCAGCTTACTCAACGTTTCCAAGGCGGCAGGGGATCAAAAAAAAAAAGGAAATAGCCAAAAATCAGAGGGTGAAAAAAACAAAGAAAATGAACTTTTATAGTACATAGAGGATGACATGCGGGTCCCATGAGCCAGCAGGTTCCTCAACGTTTCAAACGTGGCATGAGATCGAAAGAAAAAGGCAAGTGACCAAATTTGAGGAGCCAAAAATAATTCAAGAAAAGAAAGTTTTATAGTACATAGAGGATGACATGCGGGTCCCATGATCCTCGCAGGTTCCTCAACGTTTCAAACGTGGCATGAGATCGAAAGAAAAAGGCAAGTGACCAAATATCGGGAGCCAAAAATAATTCAAGAAAAGAAACTTGATTGTACATAGAGGATGACATGCGGGTCCCATTTAGCAGCAGCGGTATCACCGTTTGAGAGGCTGCACGGGATCGAAAGAAAAAGGCAAGTGACCAAATATCAGGAGCCAAAAAAAATCCAAGAAAAGAAATTTTATTGTACGTAGAGGATGACATGCGGGTCCCATTTTGCAGCAGCGGTCTCAACGTTTCCAAGGCGGCACAGAACCAAAACAAAAATGAAGTAGCCAGAAATCAGGGGTGAAAAAAATCCAAGAAGAAATATTTCAATTGGGCTGCATCTGGACATCTGGGCCTTCGAACTATCCTGCTTGGCCTTTTGACTCGTACAATTTCAACCCACTCCAAAACAGGAAAGTTCCGAATTTTCTAAAAAAAACAGGAAAGTCCTATGCTTCGCAAAGACAAAAAAACAAGGAGATTCAACACATAAGTTTGTTTATGTAAAAATAAAGATTTAATTATCCGTTTGAAATAGCTCAGAGCGCAATACACTGTTTATTGTCTGCAAAATAATCAAGATATCATATGTTTCTTGTACGGGGAGGCCGACATCGGGGACCCATGAGCCAGCAGCGTCGTCAACGTTTTAAAGGCGGCAGGGGATGGAAAGAAAAAATAAACCAAAAATATGTTGGTACAAAATCCAAGAAAAGAAACATTTTCGTTCTAAGAGGATGACATGCGGGACCCATGAGGCAGCAGCATCCTCAGCGTTCATTGTTCATAGAGGCTGACATGTGGGACCCGTGAGCCAGCAGCGTCCTCAACGTTTTAAAGTCGGCAGGAGATCGAAAGAAAAATTAGCCAAAAATCATTTGGTAAACAAAATCCAAGAAAAAAACATTTACCATTCTGAGAGGATGACATGCGGGACCCATGAGGCAGCAGCATCCTCAACGATTCCAAGGTGGCAGTGGATCAAAGGAAAAAAAAAGAAATATCCCAAAATTAATTAGGGGTTCAAATTAAATCCATCAAAGGAAACTTTTATTGTTCACAGAGGATGACATGTGGGACCGACCTGCCAACAGCGTCCTCATCGTTTCAAAGGGGGCAGGAGATCAAAAGAAAAAGGCAAATAGCCGGAAATTAGGGGTCAAAAATAACTCCAAGAAAGGAAACTTTTATTGTTCGTAGAGGATGACATGCGGGACCCATGAGCCAGCAGCTTACTCAACATTTCAAAGGCGGCATGAGATCGAAAGAAAAAGGCAAGTGACAAAATATCAGGAGCCAAAGATAATCCAAGAAAAAAAACTTTATTGTACATAGAGGATGACATGCGGGTCACAATTAGCAGCAGCGGTCTCAACGTTTCAAATGCGGCTTGAGATCAAAAGAAAAAGAAAGTTGATTGTACATAGAGGATGACATGAGGGTCCCATGAGTCAGCAGCTTACTCAACGTTTCCAAGGCGGCAGGGGATCAAAAGGAAAAGGAAATAGCCAAAAATCAGAGGGTGAAAAAAAACCCAAGAAAATAAACTTTTATAGCACATAGAGGATGACATGCGGGTCCCATGAGCCAGCGAGGTTCCTCAACGTTTCAAACGTGGCATGAGATCGAAAGAAAAATGCAAGTGACCAAATATCGAGAGCCAAAAATAATTCAAGAAAAGAAACTTGAGTGTACATAGAGGATGACATGCGGGTCCCATTTAGCGACGAGCGGTATCACCGTTTGAGAAGCGGCAGGGGATCGAAAGAAAAAGGCAAGTGACCAAATATGAGGTGCCAAAAAAATCCAAGAAAAGAAAGTTTCATAGTACATAGAGGATGACATGCGGGTCCCATGAGCCTGCAGGGTCCTCAACGTGGCATGAGATCGAAAGAAAAATGCAAGTGACCAAATATCAGGAGCCAAAAATAATTCAAGAAAAGAAACTTGATTGTACATAGAGGATGACATGCGGGTCCCATTTAGCAAGCAGCGGTATCACCGTTTGAGAGGCTGCACGGGATCGAAAGAAAAAGGCAAGTGACCAAATATGAGGTTCCAAAAAAATCCAAGAAAAGAAAGTTTTATAGTACATAGAGGATGACATGCGGGTCCCATTTAGCAGCAGCGGTCTCACCGTTTGAGAGGCGGCAGGGGATCGAAAGAAAAAGGTAAGTGACCAAATATGAGGTGCCAAAAAAAATCCAAGAAAAGAAAGTTTTATAGTACATAGAGGATGACATGCGGGTCCCATTTAGCAGGAGCGGTATCACCGTTTGAGAGGCGGCAGGGGATCGAAAGAAAAAGGCAAGTGACCAAATTTGAGGTGCCAAAAAAAACTCCAAGAAAAGAAAGTTGATTGCTCATAGAGGATGACATGCGGGTCCCAATTAGCAGCAGCGGTGTCAACGTTTCCAAGGCGTCAAGGGATCAAAAGAAAAAGGAAGTAGCCAGAAATCAGGGGGTCAAAAAAATCGAAGAATAGAAAGAATTTTGGTTCATAGAGGATGACATGCGGGACCCATGATCCTGCATCGTAAACGGCTCGATCGGAGAGCGTTGAACGAGATGGCGCGATCGAGAAAAAAACAATGCCAGAGAGGCTGCCATCTGGGCCCTACATCCCTCGGCGGAGCGGATTTGCGTTGACTCGGCCGGCGAACCCGAGAATTCGAGATGCACCACGTCCTGGGCCACCATACGCAACGTTTTGGCCGTTTTCGTCGGGCTAGGTGGCCTCAAAAACGAGAAAAAAACGTTTTTACATGCACAACGGACAGACCCAAAATTGTCGGCCATGGTACACCAGCAACCACGGCGCGACTTCAACTTCGTCGGCCATGGCAACTTTTCTTGTAGTGAATATCTTTACTGTATTGCAGCACCGCGAGCCCGCCTCATTAAAAACCTTTCAGCCCCACTCGGTGCCCTGATCAAAGTAAAAGAGTGTGTCTGAAAACTCGCGGGCTTTTCAGTACATTGCATGTTTACATATATAACTATATTTTGACTTAAGCGTAGAAACGCCTAAGCTGCGCCACGTTCCAGGGATTTGGCTCTGCAATCCCTGTCTTCTTGTCCTTTATGCTGTATGCTCCTCCTTCGATTACTTCGGTGACGATGTACGGGCCTATCCATGGCGACTCAAATTTTTCATGGCTATCTTGCGTGAGTCGAAAGACTAGGTCGCCTACTTGGAAGGACCTTGGTCGCAGACGTCGACTGTTTCATATCCTGTTGGTACTTGGCGACCCTTGACAGCACCTCGTTTCGAGCTTCATCGAGTGCATCGACATCATCCTCCAGTGCCTTTCTCGAGGTTTCTTCGTCAAATTCCGCCACTCTCGGAGAATTGTGTTCTATCTCTATCGGAAGCACTGCCTCAGCTCCATGAACCAGAAAGAACGGAGTTTCTTGTGTTGCTGTATTGGGTGTCGTTGATACGTCTCAAACGTATCTATAATTTCTTATGACTTTTATGATGATACTCACATGTTTTATACACACTTTGATTGTGTTGTGCAGGTTCCACGTTGGCGCCGGAATCCCTGGTGTTGCGCCGCACTACACTCCGCCACCAACAACCTTCACGTGCTCCTTGACTCCTACTGGCCCGATAACCTTGGTTTCTTACTGAGGGAAAACTTGCTGCTGTATGCATCACACCTTCCTCTTGGGGTTCCCAACGGACGTGTGTCTTGCACGCTATCAAGCTCTTTTTCTGGCGCCGTTGCCGGGGAGATCAAGACACGCTGCAAGGGGAGTCTCCCACATCCAATCTCTCTACTTTGTTTTTGTCTTGCTTTACTTAATTTTATTTACTGCTTTGTTTGTTCTTTATATCAAAAACACACAAAAATTAGTTGCTAGATTTACTTTACTTACTGTCTTGATCTCTATATTAAAAACACAAGAAAATTAGTTACTTGCATTTACTTTATTTAGTTTGCTTTATTTACTACTGTTAAAATGAATACTGCTGAGAATACTAAGTTGTGTGACTTCACTAGCACAAATAATAATGATTTCTTATGCACACCTATTGCTCCACCTGCTACTACAGCAGAATTTTTTGAAATTAAACCTGCTTTACTAAATCTTGTTATGAGAGAGCAATTTTCTCGGTGTTAGTTCCGATGATGCTTGCTGCCCATCTTAATAATTTTGTTGAACTTTGTGAAATGCAAAAGTATAAGGATGTAGATGGTGACATTATAAAACTAAAATTGTTTCCTTTCTCCTTAAGAGGAAGAGCTAAAGATTGGTTGCTATCTTTGCCTAAGAATAGTATTGATTCATGGACTAAATGTAAGGATGCTTTCATTGGTAGATATTATCCTCCCGCTAAAATTATATCTTTGAGAAGTAGCATAATGAATTTTAAGCAATTGGATAATGAACATGTTGCTCAAGCATGGGAAAGAATGAAATCTTTGGTGAAGAATTGCCCTACCCATGGACTAACTACTTGGATGATCATCCAAACCTTTTATGCAGGATTGAATTTTTCTTCGTGGAACCTATTGGATTCAGCTGCTGGAGGTACTTTTATGTCCATCACTTTGGGTGCCGCAACAAAGCTTCTTGATAATATGATGATCAACTACTCTGAATGGCACACTGATAGGGCTCCACAAGGTAAAAAGGTAAATTCTGTTGAAGAAACCTCCTCCTTGAGTGAGAAGATTGATGTGATTATGTTTATGCTTGTGAATGGTAGATCTAATGTTGATCCAAATAATGTTCCTTTAGCTTCATTGGTTGCCCAAGAAGAACATGTTGATGTGAATTTCATTAAAAATAATAATTTCAACAACAATGCTTATAGGAATAATTCTGGTAACAACTATAGGCCATATCCTTCTCATAATAGTAATGGTTATGGTAATTCTTATGGGAATTCTTACAACAATAATAGGAGTGTACCCCCTGGTCTTGAAGCCATGCTTAAAGAATTTATTAGTACACAAACTGCTTTTAACAAATCTGTTGAAGAAAAGCTTGGTAAAATTGATATTCTTGCTTCTAAGGTTGATACTCTTGCCTTTGATGTTGATCTTTCAAAATTGAAAGTTATGCCTAATGAAGATAAAGATAATAAAATTGTAACTACAGCAAACGCCATACAATTTCGAATTAATGAGAATATTAGATTGATGGTTGAATTGCATGCTAGGTGGGAAAGAGAAGAAAACGAAAAACTTGCTAAAGAGAATAATGTAGCTAAAGTTTGGACTATTACCACCACTAGTAATGATGATGTTTCACATGTTGCTACACCCCCTACTATCAATGGTAAAATAATTGGCGTTGGCAATGTTTCTACTCCTAGTGCAAAGCGTGCAAAATTGCCTGAAACTGCTGAAACTGCTTGTGATAAAACTGCTGAAATTTTTCAAAATATTGGGGACAATGATCCCATTGCTGTAGATCATAATGGTTTATATTTTGATGATTGTCACATCCTTGAAGTTATAAAGTTTTTACAAAAACTTGCTAGAAGTCCTAATGCTAGTGCTATAAATTTGGCCTTTACAAATGCTCTCATAAAAGCTAGAGAAGAAAAACTAAAACTTGAAACTTCTATTCCTAGGAAGTTAGAAGATGGTTGGGAGCCCATCATTAAGATGAAGGTCAATGATTTTGATTGTAATGCTTTATGTGATCATGGTGCAACTATTTCTGTTATGCCTAAGAAAATCTATGATATGCTTGACTTGCCACGATTGAAAAATTGTTATTTGGATGTTAATCTTGCTGATCATGCTATAAAGAAACCTTTGGGGAGGATTGATAATATGCGCATTACGGTTAACAATAACCTTGTCCCCGTTGATTTTTTTGTCTTGGATATTGAATGCAATGCATCTTGTCCCATTATATTGGGAAGACCTTTTCTTCGAACTGTTGGTGCTACCATTGATATGAAGGAAGGTAATATTAAGTATCAATTTCCTCTCAAGAAAGGTATGGAACACTTCCCTAGAAAGAGAATGAAGTTACCTTATGATTCTATTATTAGAACAAATTATGATGTTGATGCTTCATCTCTCGACAATACTTGATTCACACTTTCTGCGCCTAGCTGAAAGGCGTTAAAGAAAAGCGCTTATGGGAGACAACCCATTATTTTACTACAACACTTTTGTTTTATATTTGAGTCTTGGAAGTTGTTACTACGGTAGCAACCTCTCCTTATCTTTATTTTATTGCATTTTTGTGCCAAGTAAAGTCTTTGATAGTAATGTTGATACTAGATTTGGATTACTGCGCAGAAACAGATTTTTTACTGTCACGAAATTGAGCAGCCCCTTCTGTAAGAAATTTAGAAAAATCTGCCAATTTACGTGCGTGATCCTCAGATATGTACGCAACTTTCATTCAATTTTAGCATTTTCATCTGAGCAAGCTAAGTGCCCCAGAAAAATTCGTCTTTACGGACTATTCTGTTTTGACAGATTCTGCCTTTTATTTCGCATAGCCTGTTTTGCTATGTTTGATGGATTTCTTTGTTCCATTAACTTTCAGTATCTTTGTGCAATGTCCAGAAGTGTTAAGAATGATTATGTCACCTCTGAATATATGAATTTTCAATTATGCACTAACCCTCTAATGAGTTTGTTTTGAGTTTGGTGTGGAGGAAGTTTTCAAGGGTCAAGAGAGGAGGATGATACAATATGATCAAGAAGAGTGAAAAGTCTAAGCTTGGGGATGCCCCCGTGGTTCATCCCTGCATATTTTAAGAAGACTCAAGCATCTAAGCTTGGGGATGCCCAAGGCATCCCTTCTTCATCGACAACTTATCAGGTCACCTCTAGTGAAACTATATTTTTATTCCTTCACATCTTATGTGCTTTACTTGGAGCGTCTGTTTGCTTTTGTTTTTGTTTTTGTTTGAATAAAATCGGATCCTAGCATTCTTTATGTGGGAGAGAGACACGCTCCGCTGTTGCATATGAACACATGTGTTCTTAGCTTTACTTTTAATGTTCATGGCGAAGGTTGAAACTGCTTTGTTCATTGTTATATGGTCGGAAACAGAAAATGATGCATGTGGTAATTGGTATAATGTCTTGAATAATTTGATACTTGGAAATTGTTGTGCTCATATAGATCATGTTTAAACTCTTGCATCATGTACTTTGCACCTATTAATGAAGAACTACATAGAGCTTGTTAAAATTTGGTTTGCATGATTGGTTCCTCTAGAGTCTAGATATTTTTTGGTTGAGGTGTTTGAACAACAAGGAGACAACGTAGAGTCTTATAATGCTTGTAATATGTTCTTATGTAAGCTTTGCTGTACCATTTTATACTTGAGTTTGCTTCAAATAACCTTGCTAGCCTAGCCTTGTATTGAGAGGGAATTCTTCTCGTGCATCCAAATCCTTGAGCCAAAAACTATGCCATTTGTGTCCACCATACCTACCTACTACATGGTATTTCTCTGCCATTCCAAAGTACATTACTTGAGTGCTACCTTTAAAATTCTATTCTTTACCTTTGCAATATATAGCTCATGGGAAAATAGCCTTAAAAACTATTGTGGTGAAGAATATGTAGCTATGTATCTTATTCCTTATAAGTTGCTTGTTGAGCGGTAACCATGCTTCTGGGGACGCCATCAACTTTTACACCTTTGTTGAATATCATGTGAGTTGCTATGCATGTTCGTCTTGTCTGAAGTAAGGGCGATTTTCATGATCAAATGGTTTGAGTATGCATATTGTTAGAGAAGAACATTGGGCCGCTAACTATAGCCATGAATCATGGTGGAAGTTTCAGTTTGGACATTAATCCTCAATCTCTTATGAGAATATGATCTGTTGTTGAATGCTTATGCATTAAAGAGGAGTCCATTATCTGTTGTCTATGTTGTCCCGGTACGGATGTCTAAGTTGAGAATAATCAAAAGCGAGAAATCCAATGCGAACTTTCTCCTTAGAACTTTGTACAGGCGGCATAGAGGTACCCCTTTGTGACACTTGGTTGAAACATATGTTATGCAATGATAATCCGTGTTAATCCAAGCTAATTAGGACAAGGTGCGAGCACTATTAGTAATCTATGCATGAGGCTTGCAACTTATAAGATGTCGTATACATAACACATATGATTTATTACTATCGTTGACAAAATTGTTTCTATGTTTTCAAAATGAAAAGCTCTAGCACAAAAATAGTAATCCATGCTTCCCTCTGCGAAGGGCCATTCTTTTACTTTATTGTTGAGTCAGTTTACCTACTTCTTTCTATCTTAGAAGCAAACACTTGTGTAAACTGTGTGCATTGATTCTTACATGTTTACCTATTGCACTAGTTATATTGCTTTGTGTTGACAATTATCCATGAGATAAACATGTTGAAGTTGAAAGCAACGCTGGAACTTATATCTTCCTTTGTGTTGCTTCAAAGCTTTCTACTAAGAATTTAGGGATTTCTATTTTCGTGCCCTCGGGTCCTTAGTTGTGCTCAGTTTTCCCCAGCTCCTTAGTTTTTCCTCAGTTTTACCCAAGCGTTTGTCTGAAACCATCACACGTGATGTAACGGCCGGTTGCCCGACGGTTGACCGTTATCTTCCGACTAGTGGGGCCACGTAGAGCCTGCAAAGACACGTCGGACCATCCATCTTTGTTTGACCGTAAGCATCGCTGTATCCCCGACCAAAACGCGAACGAGTGGGGCTTCGGTATATCAAATGACAAGTGGGGCCATGACGCTGATACAAGGGACAATACACGGGTAGGATTAGATTTTTAAACGGAGCTCTACGGCGATGGCACGGAGGAGGTGGCATGCGGGGTGCCGAGATGAGATCGACGTCCACAAAGAACCGCATGAGGCGAGACCGGACGCATTAGATAGATATGAACTAGACGCGTTTAACCATGCAAAGAAGAGAAGAAATGGTCGACGACATCGACGACCACCTCAAAACTTTGACCGACCGTGTCGGACACGAACGCGATCAATGTAGAGAAAACTAGTGTCTCTCCTTTCCGGCGTGTATAGGTGGGTGCTAGGAGAGTGTGGTGGCGAAGGGAAAGACCTCGCGGCGGTCCGTGGCGTCCAGCATAGCGGGTCGGCGTGGCCGTGCCCACGGCGGCGTGCATGCATGATCGGCATTGGCATCGGCATGTACGTTCGGCATTGGCCTCGGCGGTATCTCCGGTGTGTCGGTGATCGAATGAGGGGACGGGATTGAGGGTGCATCCCGACGTTGACCTAGCGAGTGGCGGCGAGCATAGCCGTTCTGACCATGCCGATATCGGCATCGGCATCGTTTGGAGGCTGTGGTGCTCGAATCAAGTTGGGATTTATTTCTTGTAGGCCAAAATGAATTTGAAACAAGTTTCATGTTGAAGGTTAGGTAACGAAAGTTTGTAACTATCCCAAAATTATACTAGCGCCATGGTGAGGTTCTTTTTGATAGAGCTATACGGTTGGGCAAACTTTTTTGACACTTTTTAGATAGGGTTCCTTGTTATTACACGTATGGAATCATGTATGGAAAATTTGGGGTCATTTGGAGATGTTCGAAAAAATCACTTTGCTTAAGCGCATGCCGTTTCGTCTCGCTGAAACCAGCTTTTCTAACAAGGTGATTTTTTCTACCTTCTCTAAATAACCTCAAATTTCATACAGCTGATCTTCTATACATAGATAGATAGATTGTTTCGTTTTTACATTTTTCGAACTTTTTATTTCCCTTTACAATACCCAATTGATTTTCAGGTCAAAACCTCGAAAAACAGCATCATGTATGGCATCATTTTCACCCTAAATTTTCTGAAACTTTCCCTTTTAGATATTCCTTATTGTTATAGGTATGCCATCATGTATGCCAAACTTGGTTAGGTCTCACTGAAACCAGCTTTTGTAATAAATTAGGTTTTTTCTGCGTGAAAAGTAATGGCTACAACAAATTGTTGATGGTTTATCATTTTTTTGCGTGAAAAGTAATGGCAACAACAAATCGGTGATGGTTTATCATATTTTTTGCGTGAAAAGTAATGGCAACAACAAATTGTTGATGGTTTATCATTTTTTGCGTGAAAAGTAATGGCTACAACAAATTGTTGATGGTTTATCATTTTTTGCGTGAAAAGTAATGGCTACAACAAATTGTTGATGGTTTATCATTTTTTGCGTGAAAAGTAATGGCAACAACAAATCGGTGATGGTTTATCATATTTTTTGCGTGAAAAGTAATGGCAACAACAAATTGTTGATGGTTTATCATTTTTTGCGTTAAAAGTAATGGCTACAACAAATTGTTGATGGTTTATCATTTTTTGCGTGAAAAGTAATGGCAACAACAAATCGGTGATGGTTTATCATTTTTTTTTGCATGAAAAGTAATGGCTACAACAAATTGTTGATGGTTTATCATTTTTTTGCGTGAAAAGTAATGGCTACAACAAATTGTTGATGGTTTATCATTTTTTTGCGTGAAAAGTAATGGCAACAACAAATCGGTGATGGTTTATCATTTTTTTTGCGTGAAAAGTAATGGTAACAACAAATCGGTGATGGTTTATCATTTTTTGCGTGAAAAATAACGCCTAAAACAGTTTATAATTTTTAGCGCGTGAAAAATAATACAGAAAACCGCCCTTCGAGCATACTTAGAGGGTGGAAGCTAATTAACCGCCAAAGAGAGAGAGAGAGGGGTTATCCTGCCCGTTCCCTATATCATACGATCAACGGTCGGTGGGCACGATCCGCGTGACATGGGCTAGACCAATCAGAGCGATGATGCACGTCTGCGAGAATTTGTGAAGAGAGAGGGCAAAACTGAGTACTATCAAGAAACCAAGGGCACCTGAGTAGTAAATAGACTAAGGGATTCAAATATGAGATTTAAAAAATGGAAAATGCGTGTTTTGTACAATGAAACCCATCTTGGCCTACCTCAAACTATTTGCAATACCAATATACATCGGTGTGAGAATTGTGGCCTCATTTAGACAAAGTATGATTTGGGGGAAGCTGTTTTGGGAAGGGCTTATTGTGGAAAACCATGCACCTTCATAGCTACTAGGTGATTTGAGAAGTGGCAATTTGTGGTAAAACTTGATTTATCTATGATTTATCTATGATTTGAGAAGTGGCAATTTGTGGTAAAGACTCCATGAGTAAGTGCCACTCTTTTTAGGATTTTTTTGCACATTAAATGACTCATTTAACTAGTTAATCCCATTTGTTGACTCTCCGTTGACCAGCCACTTGAGGGTAAAACTGAGTATATTGCACTAGCCAGTATTAGCACTCGAGGGGAAAATTGAGCACACAAAAAAAGCTAGTATAAGACTCGAGGGTATACCTGAGTATATCTAAATTTCCAGGGTTAGACTCGAGGACACGTGCAATTGTTGACACGTAGACGCGGGTCGCGGTGGAGAAGTCGAGACGTGCAATCGTGGACGCGTGTCGCGTTGCAGAAGTCCAAGACGTGCAGACGTGCACCTGTGCACGCGTAGGATGCGGGTCGCATTAACCACCCCTCGCCTTTATAGACGCCTCCTCGCACTGTCTCTGTCACTCTCACTCGCTCACGCATCGCCAACTCTCTCACGTCCCATCATCTTCTCCAAAGCAAAAACCCTCTCCCTCTCCCTCTTCCTCTTCCTCCGCCGGAGAGATGGACAAGGAGAATGCCAATCCCATCGTCGAGGTTGGCTCGAAGCGCGACGCCTCCATCTTCGGCCCCGTCCCCTCGACGGACGACGACGCCGCCGCCGCCGCCGTCGCCGGTGCATCGGAGGCTGCTGCCGCCGGTGGCAGTCAGATCCCGGCGGGATGGGACCCCTACGACCCCGTGCCGTACGTCCCGCCCCCGAACCCCTACGACACCTCCCTGGAGGACCCATGGAACGAGGTAACTACGGTTTGCTTCCTTTTTTGTTCCCCATTCCTTTTTGAACCCTATTTTTGCTGGTGTAGATGGATCTGTAGATGGATGAGTATTGGGCTAATATTTGCACCGATTTTATTCCATTTTGTTTTGATCACTTCTTGATTTCGTTTAAGATTTGGGGTTTGGCTGTTCGGTTAATTTATGCAAGTAATATTGGATCTCAATCAGTTAATTTATGCAAGTAATCATGGGATCTCAATCATTTATTTTATGCACTAATCAAAAGATATCAACCGTTTAATTTTGCAAATAATCTCGAATGTGTTCAAGTTCAGATCTAGTTCAGATCTAGAATCTGTTTCTTTGCCTATGATGAATGGTTGGGCACAAATTTTTACAGGGAGGGTTCAGCGAACCATTGCTGTGTACAAATCTGTTGTGCATGAGCTTTAGTTCGCTTACACCTTCCCCGTAGATATATAAGCATGTCCACTCTAACCGAGGCTGACTCTGTTTTTCTTAACTTTGTTATCATGTACGTTAGTCATCGTTGCAACTCATTCACTAGTTTCGTTTGATATGGATCGGATGTCCGGCGGCGACGTCGGCAGCGACGAAGAGGAGGAGGACGTCAAGACTCGCCGAGTGCTCTGCGGAGGCTGCAGGTCGGCCGATACATCTCCTACTTCGCCAAGGAGGTGTACAGGTGCCCCTTCCGCACCGGGAGACTCGGCGCCACGGACTTCAACCGCCTCGTCACGCATGCCGAGAACATCGGCAACACCTTCCCCAAGGTCGGCACGACGGTGAACGTCCACTCCTTCCGCGCCAAGCACAGGGCGCTCGGCATGCACCTCCGCAGCTTGCGGCGGGTGGAGATCTCCGCCGGGCGCATGCCTCCGCTCAAGCCCAAGGCTCCCAAGGGGAGCAAGAGCAACAAGTGGAGGGAGAGCCGGATGGGGTAGGCGGAGTCCCGGACGTGTGCTGCTGCTGCTGCTGCGCCTCCTAGTTTGTTGTTGGGATCCCTTTGTTGTTAGCTAGGGATCCCTTGTTGTTATGTTAGTATGATGGTGCTTCGTGAAGAACCTCGTTACTATGTTGGCTGCTGTGTATGCAGCCTATTATCTATCCATATTATCTAGGGATTATCTATCCCTAGTCTACTATATTTTGTTGGCTGTACTTAGTTTTCTTGATTTACTATGACTGTGAATTTATCGTACATTATCCTGGAGATTTGCTTCTAGATTTAACTACATACATATGGACCAGAGGGAGTACTAGATTTGCTGCCATATTGGGCAAACAACGAGGGCCAAAAGGCACAAATAATTGAAGAAAGTCAGAAATGCAAGCTTCTCTAGATTTTATACTAATTTGGTGAAAAGGACGAGAGAGAAAGAGGGGAAAAAGGTGCACTTAATAATGCCAATTTGGGGCCGAGAGAGACGAACCCAGCTCCCGCTCACGTGCAACCAAACGCTTCTCGTCCTGTCCCACGCGGTCCCTTTCTACCAGCCCCACGCGACGCGGGCCCACACGACTCGGCCCCACAAGACGCGGCCCCACAAGTGACGAACGTCAACTAAACGGGAATCCTGCCGTCTGAGCTGCTTCTGCGGGTTTCAAACAAGGGCTTGGGGAAAACTGAGGAAAAACTAAGGAGCTGGGGAAAACTGAGTACAACTAAGGACCTGAGGGCACGAAAATAGAAATCCCAAGAATTTATTGCTTTATGAGTTAACTATTATGCAAGTCTTATTGATGTTTGTCTTGAAAGTACTATTCATGAAAAGTCTTTGCTATATGGTTCAATTGTTTACTCATTGTCTTTACCATTGCTTCGAATCGCTGCATTCATCTCATATGCTTTACAATAGTATTGATCAAGATTATGATAGCATGTCACTTCAGAAATTATCCTTGTTATCGTTTACCTACTCGAGGGCGAGTAGGAACTAAGCTTGGGGATGCTTGATACGTCTCAAACGTATCTATAATTTCTTATGTTCCATGCTACTTTTATGATGATACTCACATGTTTTATACACACTTTATGTAATTACTATGCATTTTCCGGCACTAACCTATTGACGAGATGCCGAAGAGCCGATTCTTTGCTTTCTGCTGTTTTTGGTTTCAGAAATCCTACAAAGGAAATATTCTCCGAATTGGACGAAATCAACGCCCAGGGTCTTATTTTTCCACGAAGCTTCCAGAAGACCGAAAGGGAAATGAAGTGGGGCGACGGGCGCCGACACCACAGGTCGGCGCGGCCTGGGTGGGGCCCGCGCCACCCTATGGTGTGGGTCCCCCGTGCCGCCTCCAACCCTACCCTTCCGCCTACTTAAAGCCTTCGTCGCGAAACCCCCAGTACCGAGAGCCACGATACGGAAAACCTTACTGAGACGCCGCCGCCGCCAATCCCATCTCGGGGGATTCAGGAGATCGCCTCCGGCACCCTGCCGGAGAGGGGAATCATCTCCCGGAGGACTCTTCATCGCCATGATCGCCTCCGGATTGATGTGTGAGTAGTTCACCCATGGACTATGGATCCATAGCAGTAGCTAGATGGTTGTCTTCTCCTCCTTGTGCTATCATGTTAGATCTTGTGAGCTGCCTATAATGATCAAGATCATCTATTTGTAATGCTACATGTTGTGTTTATTGGGATCCGATGAATATGGAATACTATGTCAAGTTGATTATCAATCTATCATATATGTTGTTTATGTTCTTGCATGCTCTCCGTTGCTAGTAGAGGCTCGGCCAAGTTGATACTTGTAACTCCAAGAGGGAGTATTTATGCTCGATAGTGGGTTCATGCCTCCATTGAATGTGGGACAGTGACAGAAAGTTCTAAGGTTGTGGATGTGCTGTTGCCACTAGGGATAAAACATCAATGCTTTGTCTAAGGATATTTGTGTTGATTACATTAAGCACCATACTTAATGCAATTGTCTGTTGTTTGCAACTTAATACTGGAAGGAGTTCGGATGATAACCTGAAGGTGGACTTTTTAGGCATATATGCATGCTGGATAGCGGTCTATGTACTTTGTCGTAGTGCCCTGATTAAATCTCATAGTACTCATCGTGATATATGTATGTGCATTGTTATGCCTTCTTTATTTGTCAATTGCCCAACTGTAATTTGTTCACCCAACATGCCATTTATCTTATGGGAGAGACACCACTAGTGAACCGTGGACCCCGGTCCATTCTTTACATCTGAAATACAATCTACTGCAATACTTGTTCTTTACTGTTCTTCGCAAACAAACATCATCTTCCACACTATACAATTAATCCTTTATTTACAGCAAGCCGGTGAGATTGACAACCTCACTCTTACGTTGGGGCAAAGTACTTTGATTGTGTTGTGCGGGTTCCACGTTGGCGCCGGAATCCCCGGTGTTGCGCCGCACTACACTCCACCACCAACAACCTTCACGTGCTCCTTGACTCCTACTCGGTTCGATAACCTTGGTTTCTTACTGAGGGAAAACTTGCTGATGTGCGCATCACACCTTCCTCTTGGGGTTCCCAACGGGCGTGTGCTTTACGCGTATCAGGGAGAATCGTGATCTGTTCCAGTCAGTTCCACATTCCGAAACGTGAGAGCGTTCGAACTTCGGGACGAAGTTCAGTTTAAGGGGGGGAGCCTGTAATATCCTAGGTTTAGAGGCTACAAAATGAGAGAACACCAAATTGTGCATTGCATTCATGCATAGAAAATCCGGAGAATTTTTGCGCTTTCAAATAAAACTTGTCACAGTAACTGAAGTTTCACTTAAAACTTGCTGGAATTGAAGTAGATCATCAAGCCAAGCGCTATAAACTTCACTATGATCTTTGTTAAAACCCTTGTTTTGGGTAGACATAATTTGATCCATAGGTTGAATCAAAAGGAATTAGAACTATTCCACAACACTTTAAGTGAGGATCAAATACCAAATCCTATAAAGGATCATAGCATGGTATTCCTTACAACAACACATTCTTTAAGAATCACACCCTAACTTATTAACACTTAAAAGCTAGCAACTACCTTTGTGTGTAATTTAATTCACTTCTAAACTTATTACCAAATAAGGTAAACCACAGGGTCTAAAGTTCATAATGGCCACATATTCTTATTTAAATCATAACTTGTTAAATATATGGAATTTTAGAAAACTAAATCCATTTACATTACGAATTACAGTTCAAACTATTTGAATAAAACTAACTAGGAGTATTTTGAAACTCATATGATCATGCCTTGGTGAAATCAGACACCAACTATCCAAAATTGAAGAATAACCTTCAACCTTGATCTTTTGACCAATATTATAATATAATTCCAATCAAATATGATATACTGACTCATCCACAATAATAGAACCATGCACAAGATATTTAGTAACAAATGCTACTTGGCTATCTAAAAATAAATTATATGAGAGGATAATCTCTATGCCACATAGGATGAAAATATCTACATAACTTGCATCCCAAGCTATGCCACCTCATGCTCAAAGGATTGCTATGGATGAGGGCATGACAACCAAGCACCTTACTCATCACAGCAAAACAAGAATCACCCACCTATGTGTCATGATACTAGAGCTTGCCCAAGCCTATAAAAGGAGCCACACCCTTCATCCATTTGATAATCTTGTAGCATGATACAAGGAAACAAACACATAGAGCCACTCCATGTGCATTAGCTAGGATCAAGATGAAGATGCTAGGAGGTGGAGGCATACCACAAGATGCAGGTTTATCAGATTTCCTGAAGAACAAGCTACAGAAGATATCAAGGTAGAATTCCTAGGAAAACCATATATTTAGAGGATCATATCATCATCTCTTGAGTAGGACCATAGGATATTCCAAGACATTGAGAAGTGAGAGAAGTTATAATACTAACCATAGCCATGTCCATACAAGAATACCAGAGAAGTACTAATCCTAGTTGTTCAAGTCAACATTTGATCTTGGAGGTGAGAACCCTATTCCAATAGCAATACCTTAGGAAACTAATTCCATAATCATCACAACTTGCTATTAATAATAAACCCTAAGAATCTAGGGTGAGTGTGATGAGAGGAATAATAAAGAGAGATTAGTGAGGAATAAGTTGATCATGTCTAATGCATGACCATGCCCTGTAGAATTGAATTATAAGCTATACCTATATGATAAACAGATATCATTCATCACATAAAATGATAGGTAGATCACTAGTAATTAAACCTAGACAATTACTCATGTCTTGAATGGAGGACTAATTGTATTATACTTAAACCTTGCTTATCCAAGCATGTGGAACAACACTAGTTATGTTTACCAATTCCAGTAGTGAATCATCTGGATTATACTAAACCATTTTTTAGTTAAGCTTAATGATAACTTTTGTAATATATGGATATAAACAACCTATCATTAGTGTGGGAAACTAAACCCTATCTTTTGTAATATATGGAGATAAACAACCTATAATAATTTTGTTTTAATCCCCATCCATGTGGATGAGAGGCTCCACCGTCTATGAGGGATTTTCCATAGTACATTGATGGCGCGTGAGACACACGTCCGTTGGGAACCCCAAGAGGAAGGTGTGATGCGTACAGTAGCAAGTTTTCCCTCAGAAAGAAACCAAGGTTTATCGAACCAGTAGGAGCCAAGAAGCACGTTGAAGGTTGATGGCGGCGAAGTGTAGTGCGGCGCAACACCGGAGATTCCGGCGCCAACGTGGAACCTGCACAACACAATCAAAGTACTTTGCCCCAACGTAACGATGAGGTTGTCAATCTCACCGGCTTGCTGTAAACAAAGGATTAAATGTATTGTGTGGAAGATGATGATTGTTTGCGAAGAACGATGAAAGAACAATTGCGAGCAGATTTGTATTTCAGATGTAAAGAATAGGACCGGGGTCCACAGTTCACTAGTGGTGTCTCTCCCATAAGATAAACAGATGTTGGGTGAACAAATTACAGTTGGGCAATTGACAAATAAAGAAGGCATAACAATGCGGATACATATATCATGATGAGTACTATGAGATTCAATCGGGGCATTACGACAAAGTACATAGACCGCTATCCAGACATGCATCTATGCCTAAAAAGTCCACCTTCAGGTTATCATCCGAACCCCTTCCAGTATTAAGTTGCAAACAACAGACAATTGCATTAAGTATGGTGCGCAATGTAATCAACACAAATATCCTTAGACAAAGCATCGATGTTTTATCCCTAGTGGCAACAGCACATCCACAACCTTAGAACTTTCTGTCACATCGTCCCGCATTTAATAGAGGCATGAACCCACTATCGAGCATAAATACTCCCTCTTGGAGTCACAAGTATCAACTTGGCCAGAGCCTCTACTAGCAAAGGAGAGCATGCAAGAACATAAATAACATATATGATAGATTGATAATCAACTTGACATAGTATTCAATATTCATCGGATCCCAACAAACACAACATGTAGCATTACAAATAGATGATCTTGATCATGATAGGCAGCTCACAAGATCTAACATGGTAGCACAATGAGGAGAAGACAACCATCTAGCTACTGCTATGGACCCATAGTCCAGGGGTGGACTACTCACACATCGATCTGGAGGTGGACATGGCGATGAAGAGACCTCCGGGAGATGATTCCCCTCTCCGGCAGGGTGCCGGAGGTGATCTCCTGAATCCCCCGAGATGGGATTGGCGGCGGCGGCGTCTCTGGAAGGTTTTCCGTATCGTGGCTCTCGGTACTGGGGGTTTCGCGACGAAGACTTTAAGTAGGCGGAAGGGCAGGTCAGGGGGCCACACAAGGGCCCCACACAACAGGCCGGCGCGACCAAGGGTTGGGCCGCGCCGCCCTAGTGTGTGGCCACCTCGTGGCCCCACTTCGTTTCCTCTCCGGACTTCTGGAAGCTTCGTGGAAAAATAGGACCCTGGGCGTTGATTTCGTCCAATTCCGAGAATATTTCCTTACTAGGATTTCTGAAACCAAAAACAGCAGAAAACAGCAAAGCGGCTCTTCGGCATCTCGTCAATAGGTTAGTGCCGGGAAATGCATAATAATGACAAATAATGTGTATAAAACATGTGAGTATCATCATAAAAGTAGCATGTAACATAAGAAATTATAGATACGTTTGGGACGTACCAAGCATCCCCAAGCTTAGTTCCTACTCGCCCTCGATTAGGTAAACGATAACAAAGATAATTTCTGAAGTGACATGCTATCATAATATTGATCATACTATTGTAAGCATATGAGATGAATGCAGCGATTCGAAGCAATGATGAAGATAATGAGTAAACAAATGAATCATATAGCAAAGACTTTTCATGAATAATACTTTCAAGACAAGCATCAATAAGACTTGCATAAGATTTACTCATAAAGCAATAAATTCAAAGTAAAGGCATTGAAGCAACACAAAGGAAGATATAAGTTTCAGCGGTTGCTTTCAACTTCAACATATTTATCTCATGGATAATTGTCAACACAAAGTAATATAACAAGTGCAATAGGTAAACATGTAAGAATCAATGCACACAGTTGACACAAGTGTTTGCTTCTGGGATAGAAAGAAGTAGGTAAACTGACTAAACAATAAAGTAGAAGATAGGCCCTTCGCAGAGGGAAGCATGGATTACTATATTTGTGCTAGAGCTTTTCATTTTGAAAACAAGAAACAATTTTGTCAACGGTAGTAATAAATCATATGTGTTATGTATAAGACATCTTATAAGTTGCAAGCCTCATGCATAGTTTACCAATAGTGCTCGCACCTTGTCCTAATTAGCTTGGATTAACACGGATTATCATTGCATAGCATATGTTTCAACCAAGTGTCACAAAGGGGTACCTCTATGCCGCCTGTACAAAGGTCTAAGGAGAAAGCTTGCATTGGATTTCTCGCTTTTGATTATTCTCAACTTAGACATCCATACCGGGACAACATAGACAACAGATAATGGACTCCTCTTTAATGCATAAGCATTCAACAACAGTTAATTTTCTCATAAGAGATTGAGGATTAGTTGTCCAAACTGAAACTTCCACCATGAATCATGGCTTTGGTTAGCGGCCCAATGTTCTTCTCTAATAGTATGCATACTCAAACCATTTGATCATGAAAATCGCCCTTACTTCAGACAAGACGAACATGCATAGCAACTCACATGATATTCAACAAAGGTAAAAGAGTTGATGGCGTCCCCAGAAACATGGTTACCTCTCAACAAGCAACTTATTAAGAAATAAGACACATAAGTACATATTCTTCACCACAATAGTTTTTAAGGCTATTTGTCCCATGAGCTATATATTGCAAAGGCAAAGAATAGAATTTTAAAGGTAGCACTCAAGTAATGTACTTTGGAATGGCGGAGAAATACCATGTGGTAGGTAGGTATGGTGGACACAAATGGCATGGTTATTGGCTCAAGGATTTGGATGCACGAGAAGAATTCCTCTCAATACAAGGCTAGGCTAGCAAGGTTGTTTGAAGCAAACTCAAGTATAAAAGGTGCAACAAAGCTCACATATGAACATATTGTATCTATTATAAGACTTTATATTGTCTCCTTGTTGTTCAAACACCTTAACCAGAAAATATCTAGACTCTAGAGATCAATCATGCAAACCAAATTTTAACAAGCTCTATATAGTTATTCATTAATGGGTACAAGGTACATGATGCAAGAGCTTAAACATGATCTATATGAGCACAACAATTGCCAAGTATCACATTATTCAAGACATTAAACCACTTACCACATGCGGCATTTTCCGTTTCCAACCATATAACAATGAATGAAATAGTCCAACTTTCGCAATGAACATTAAAGATAAAGCTAAGAACATATGTGTTCATACGAAACAGCGAAGCGTGTCTCTCTCCCAAACAAAGAATGCTAGGATCCGATCTTATTCAAACAAAAATAAAAACAAAAACAAAAAGACGCTCCAAGTAAAGCACATAAGATGTGACGGAATAAAAATATAGTTTCACTAGAGGAACCTGATAAGTTGTCGATGAAGAAGGGATGCCTTGGGCATCACCAAGCTTAGACGCTTGAGTCTTCTTAAAATATGCAGGGATGAACCACGGGGGCATCCCCAAGCTTTGACTTTTCACTCTTCTTGATCATATTGTATCCTCCTCCTCTCTTGACCCTTGAAAACTTCCTCCACACCAAACTCAAAACAAACTCACTAGAGGGTCAGTGCATAATTCATATATTCAGAGGTGACATAATCATTCTTAACACTTCTGGACATTGCACAAAGCTACTGAAAGTTAATGGAACAAAGAAATCCATCAAACATAGCAAAACAGGCAATGCGAAATAAAAGGCAGAATCTGTCAAAACAGAACAGTTCGTAAAGACGAATTTTTAAGAGGCACCAGACTTGCTCAGATGAAAATGCCCAAATTGAATGAAAGTTGCGTACATATCTGAGGATCACGCACGTAAATTGGAAGATTTTTATAAATTTTCTACAGCAGGGGCGGCTCAATTTCGTGACAGCAAGAAATCTGTTCCTGCGCAGTAATCCAAATCTAGTATTGACTTTACTATCAAAGACTTTACTTGGCACAACAATGCAATAAAATAAAGATAAGAAGAGGTTGATACAGTAGTAACAACTTCCAATACTCAAATATAAAACAAAAAGTGCAGAAGTAAAATAATGGGTTGTCTCCCATAAGCGCTTTTCTTTAACGCCTTTCATCTAGGCGCAGAAAGTGTGTATCAAGTATTATCAAGAGACGAAGCGTCAACAGCATAATTTGTTCTAATAATAGAATCATAAGGTAACTTCATTCTCTTTCTAGGGAAGTGTTCCATACCTTTCTTGAGAGGAAATTGATATTTAATATTACCTTCCTTCGTATCAATGGTGGCACCAACAGTTCGAAGAAAAGGTCTTCCCAATATAATGGGACAAGATGCATTGCATTCAATATCCAAGACAACAAAATCAACGGGGACAAGGTTATTGTTAACCATAATACGAACATTATCAATCCTCCCCAAAGGTTTCTTTATAGCATTATCAGCAAGATTAACATCCAAATAACAATTTCTCAATGGTGGCAAGTCAAGCATATCATAGATTTTCTTAGGCATGACAGAAATACTTGCACCAAGATCACATAGAGCATTACAATCAAAATCATTGACCCTCATCTTAATGATGGGCTCCCAACCATCTTCCAACTTCCTAGGAATAGAGGTTTCAAGTTTTAGTTTATCTTCTCTAGCTTTTATGAGAGCATTTGTAATATGTTTTGTAAAGGCCAAATTTATAGCACTAGCATTGGGACTTTTAGCAAGTTTTTGTAAGAACTTTATAACTTCAGAGATGTGACAATCATCAAAATCTAAATCATTATGACCTACAGCAATGGAATCATTGTCCCCAACATTTTGAAAAATTTCAGCAGTTTTATCAGTTTCAGCAGTTTTAGCAGTTTCGGGCAATTTTGCACGCTTTGCACTAGGAGTAGAAACATTGCCAACACCAATTATTTTACCATTGATAGTAGGAGGTGTAGCAACATGTGAAGCATTATCATTACTAGTGGTGGTAATAGTCCAAGCTTTAGCTACATTATTCTCTTTAGCAAGTTTTTCATTTTCTTCTCTTTCCCACCTAGCATGGAATTCAGCCATCAATCTAATATTCTCATTAATTAGAACTTGGATGGCATTTGCTGTAGTAAAATTTTTATTATCAATATCCTTATTAGGCATAACTTTCAATTTTAAAAGATCAACATCGGAGGCAAGTCTATCAACCTTAGAAGCAAGAATATCAATTTTATCAAGCTTTTCTTCAACAGATTTGTTAAAAGCAGTTTGTGTACTAATAAATTCTTTAAGCATGGCTTCAAGACCAGGGGGTACACTCCTATTATTGTTGTAAGAATTCCCATGAGAATTACCATAACCATTACCATTAGCAGCAGGATATGGCCTATAGTTGTTACTAGAATTATTCCTATAAGCATTGTTGTTGAAATTATTACTTTTAATGAAATTCACATCAACATGTTCTTCTTGGGCAACCAATGAAGCTAAAGGAACATTATTAGGATCAACATTAGATCTACCATTCACAAGCATAGACATAATAGCATCAATCTTATCACTCAAGGAGGAGGTTTCTTCAACGAATTTACCTTCTTACCTTGTGGAGCTCTTTCCGTGTGCCATTCAGAGTAATTTATCATCATATCATCAAGAAGCTTTGTTGCCGCCCCCAAAGTAATGGACATAAAGGTACCTCCAGCAACTGAATCCAATAGGTTCCGCGAAGAAAAATTCAATCCTGCATAGAAGGTTTGGATGATCATCCAAGTAGTTAGTCCATGAGTTGGGCAATTCTTTACCAAAGATTTCATTCTCTCCCATGCTTGAGCAACATGTTCATTATCTAATTGCTTAAAATTCATTATGCTACTTCTCAAAGATATAATTTTAGCGGGAGGATAATATCTACCAATAAAAGCATCCTTACGTTTAGTCCATGAATCAATACTATTTCTAGGCAAAGATAACAACCAATCTTTAGCTCTTCCTCTTAAGGAGAAAGGAAACAATTTTAATTTTATAATGTCACCATCTACATCCTTATACTTTTGCATTTCACAAAGTTCAACAAAATTATTAAGATGGGCAGCAGCATCATCAGAACTAACACAAGAAAATTGCTCTCTCATAACAAGATTCAGTAAAGCAGGTTTAATTTCAAAGAATTCTGCTGTAGTAGCAGGTGGAGCAATAGGTGTGCATAAGAAATCATTATTATTTGTGCTAGTGAAGTCACACAACTTAGTATTCTCAGGAGTATTCATTTTAACAGTACTAAATAAATCAAACTAAATAAAGTAAATGCAAGTAACTAATTTTTTGTGTTTTTGATATAAGAGAAAACAAAGCAGTAAATAAAGTAAAGTAAAGAGATTGGAAGTGGGAGACTCCCCTTGCAGCGTGTCTTGATCTCCCCGGCAACGGCGCCAGAAAAAATGCTTGATGGCGCGTGAGACACACGTCCGTTGGGAACCCCAAGAGGAAGGTGTGATGCGTACAGTAGCAAGTTTTCCCTCAGAAAGAAACCAAGGTTTATCGAACCAGTAGAAGCCAAGAAGCACGTTGAAGGTTGATGGCAGCGAAGTGTAGTGCGGCGCAACACCAGGGATTCCGGCGCCAACGTGGAACCTGCACAACACAATCAAAGTACTTTGCCCCAACGTAACAGTGAGGTTGTCAATCTCACCGGCTTGCTGTAAACAAAGGATTAAACGTATTGTGTGGAAGATGATGATTGTTTGCGAAGAACAGTAAAGAACAATTGCAGTAGATTTGTATTTCAGATGTAAAGAATAGGACCGAGGTCCACAGTTCACTAGTGGTGTCTCTCCCATAAGATAAACAAATGTTGGGTGAACAAATTACAGTTGGGCAGTTGACAAATAAAGAAGGCATAACAATGCACATACATATATCATGATGAGTACTATGAGATTCAATCAGGGCATTACGACAAAGTACATAGACCGCTATCCAGCATGCATCTATGCCTAAAAAGTTCACCTTCAGGTTATCATCCGAACCCCTTCCAGTATTAAGTTGCAAACAACAGACAATTGCATTAAGTATGGTGCGTAATGTAATCAACACAAATATCCTTAGACAAAGCATCGATGTTTTATCCCTAGTGGCAATAGCACATCCACAACCTTAGAACTTTCCGTCATCGTCCCGGATTTAATGGAGGCATGAACCCACTATCGAGCATAAATACTCCCTCTTGGAGTCACAAGTATCAACTTGGCCAGAGCCTCTACTAGCAACGGAGAGCATGCAAGAACATAAATAACATATATGATAGATTGATAATCAACTTGACATAGTATTCAATATTCATCGGATCCCAACAAACACAACATGTAGCATTACAAATAGATGATCTTGATCATGATAGGCAGCTCACAAGATCTAACATGATAGCACAATGAGGAGAAGACAACCATCTAGCTACTGCTATGGACCCATAGTCCAGGGGTGGACTACTCACACATCGATCCGGTGGTGATCATGGCGATGAAGAGACCTCCGGGAGATGATTCCCCTCTCCGGCAGGGTGCCGGAGGTGATCTCCTGAATCCCCCGAGATGGGATTGGCGGCGGCGGCGTCTCTGGAAGATTTTCCGTATCGTGGCTCTCGGTACTGGGGGTTTCGCGACGAAGACTTTAAGTAGGCGGAAGGGCAGGTCAGGGAGCCACACGAGGGCCCCACACAACAGGCCAGCGCGGCCAGGGCTTGGGCCGCGCCGCCCTAGTGTGTGGCCACCTCGTGGCCCCACTTCGTTTCCTCTCCGGACTTCTGGAAGCTTCGTGGAAAAATAGGACCCTGGGCGTTGATTTCGTCTAATTCCGAGAATATTTCCTTACTAGGATTTTTGAAACCAAAAACAGCGAGAAAACAGAATCGGCTCTTCGGCATCTCGTCAATAGGTTAGTGCCGGAAAATGCATAATAATGACATATAATGTGTATAAAACATGTGAGTATCATCATAAAAGTAGCATGAAACATAAGAAATTATACATACGTTTGGGACGTATCATACATCGGGGGTAAAGCCATATGATCGGGAGATGTCTACCGGGGATGTACGGATGGACAAAAGGGTGTGTATGCAGGGTCGCGGAGAAGGCAGTGATTGGCTTGGTTCTTATACTGGGCCTCACACCAAGGAAGTGTGGACGGGAAAGATCGTCCGGTTGGCAACAAGGATAAGTTCTCTTATGGGAAAAGTAACGCACCTCTGCAGAGGGTATCAAATTGTGGCTGTTACTCCCTGTTTCGGGAAGTGAACTACGAACGCGGCAGGAAAGGAACTCCATAAAATTCTGGTCAACCTGTGAACACTGGCGGGCATAATTTTCAGAATAAAATAAACCTTTTGAAGAAATGTTAACGAAAACTTGCATTCGCCTATGACTTTCTGGTCTGTGGATGTAGCTAGTGCATGATACACCTATTTCCTATAATGAACTTGTTGAGTATGCTCGTACTCATCCCTCTTAGAATCCCCTGCTTAGTTATGGAGGCACCGGAGGAGAAACTACCGTGGAACTCGAAGACAAAGGAGTCAACTGCAACAAGATGAAGAATCCAATCAAAAAAGTCAATGGAATGAACTTCTGCATCAGCTAGAGTGGAAACTTAGACTAGTAATAGAAGAGAACCTTTTCCCTGATCCCAGCACCTAAGTATCTAGAGTTCTATAGCAAGCCAAATATCTCTATAGCAAGAATTAGCAATATGTTAGACTACAAGTCGTTCTTCTAGAGCTTTATTTGAAGTTTTACCTCACTTTAAATTAGGAGGCTATGTTAATCTTCTATAAATCGTTCGTGTATCCTTCTATAGACATACCTTGGACTCGCATATATTTCTGTTGTACCACTCTGGGTTGACCCAAAAAAATCATTACTATTTCATAAGACATATTACAAAATTTTAACCATGGTTGAACCTTCTATTGGCCAAAATAACCATTCATAGAAAAGAGAACAATGTAAATACTAATGGAACCATGCTGGAGTATTTTTCCATGGTGATAGAGTGCATGGAGCTCTCCGGAACACAAGTTATGAGTTTCCTTGCACCTTCAACAGGGTCGCCCCATCCCTTTTCCAATCCCCACCGGCCAGAAGTGAAGTTAACTGAACCAATGAAAATAGAAAGAGTGATTCAGAATGGCAACTGTTACTAATAAATATTTGGTAATTTGGCTGTGCTAACTAATGGAAGAAGTTTTTGGTATCCATTTATGTGCAATTAAAATATTTTTCATCCCAGCTAGTAGTTCCATTATATATTTTCCAACAAACTCTAGTCTGAAGATGATCAATACAGTGATACCAAAGAGCCCGTTACTTGTATTAGCATACATATCCTACTACATCATAATATCATCCAAACCAACATCTGCTTAATTTCTGAACAGGTCACACTTCTTAGGATGCTATTTTTTCCTTTAAACTACGTAAACAAACACTCATATACGGTGTTGCACCACCGTCAAGCCCGAGCGGCGCCTCTCCTCTCCTCCTAAACTGATTCAAGGATGCTGGAGACATGGTAGATAATTATGTGGCAAAAAACATTTTATGAAATAAAAACTGAAATTGCACTCCACGGTCAACATTGGAAGCATTGTTGCCATCTTAAATAGTAAATACTGATTCCACAAAGCAGTCTGCCAGTTTATTCCAAGTGTCTCCGAAATGGATACTGCAACTGCACACAATTTAAGAAAAATATCAGAATAGAAACAAGGACAAAAGACCTGAAGTAACTGAAGTACATAATAATTATCTCAAGTCAGTATATTGGTTGTCCTCACTCCAAATTAGCAACAATGTGTAAGAAGAAATTATTAGGGAAACACCATAACTCATAATTTAATTCCCTGTAGACGATAACAGCCACAACTATAACTATTAGGAGGAAGATCATACCTTCAAATAGAAGGCTGAAAATCTTATGAGGCTGTGAAAACAAAATATATAAATCAGGAAAGTTCGAAACATTTGGATTACAGATTTGCAATGGTCAATTGGCCATTAGTACCACCAATTTAAATTTCTACAACTACAAGAGGCAAAATGACATCATAGAGAGCCTTTTCAAGGAAAGAGCAGTGGTACACAATGATATCATAAAGAACCGAGCCTTTTCATAAGCATCATCTAATTACATGGAACATACATGGCAGTTGAAAGGTAAACATCGCTCACAACATTTGTTGGCCTGTCCAAAAGAAGTATGAAAGTTAGTCAGATATGCAATTAAACGTTTTACTGTACACGTGTTTTAAACATAAGAAGAAGAGAACTGACTAACAAGAAACCCGCCACAACGAATTTGAAACATCTACATATGGAGGTTCTTTTGAAATAAGCAACAATTTAGATGCAAGTATGCAAGAGTTCGTAGTTATTAATTGTAGCCTGTAGAGTTAAGTTGAGAGAGCATTGACTTGAAATCAGGCCTAAACTGAGAGGCCATTTGATATATATTTCTGACTGGTGCAAACTTCAAAACCATATGAAATCAATGGAGGGCCATCAAAATAAAATATACTGAAAATGAACTAACCTCTATCGACTTGCATGTCAAGACCGTCTGCTCATATGTGAAAGCGATGGAGCGCTGTCACACCATGTCTGTGCAAGAGTAACGCAATGGATTTGATGCGTGCGCTCGCAGGAACCATGCCCTCGTGCAGTGTCGCCGCATCATCATGTGCAAGCACTAATGGTTTAGTATTCAGAGCATCCAAAAACTATAGGTAAATAAAATGTAATGCCCAAATTTTTGCCAGTCACCGGAATCAAGTCTAAAGAGAAATGATGGTTTCTTGCGTTGCAGGGATTTTCCTCAAAATTGAGCCTCAGAACCATAATAATGAGAAACAAAGGTCTGTCATAAAATACATGGCACTACAGCTATCCAAACAACTCCCTAATGTTAACCATTACTCCGACACGGTCGATAATGACATAAGAAAACAAAACAATATTCAGTATTCAGAGCTTCCATAACAGTACCGCTATGCACATCATAAACCTTGGTTACCTCTTGCCATGAACACTCTGAAATCTTTGTTTCACCCTTCAGATTGTAAATGCACTTTGTTGGCATTATCCTCGGCACAATACAAATGCAATCACCTCTTGAGTGAGAAGTGAGAAAATCATCATCTAACGCATAATTGATCAATTAAAAAGTAAGGCATTGATTAACTCCAGCTGCAGAGAGACTAACATTGTGTTAGCTATTTAATCCGAATAGACGTCAGCGGGAGCAAAACTTAGTGAGCATACCAATGCTTCGTACTACAGGGGCAATTAATCTAAAACCTGTAGAGGAGCTCCGAAAATAGGAATACCAAGCATGCTTGATACGAACTCAAATTAGCTCTCCAGGTGATCACCACATGCCATAATTTATCTGTTGTTAATAAAATTACATTCAGTAAGCTGTTGGATTATACATGCTTGTGTTGTGAAGTTGACACAAAATTGGTTCTTTCATCATGCGTACAAAAATTCAGAAAACACACCTTCAATTCGTGTGTTCTGTTCCGTGTGCAGGGATCCGGTGCTGCCGCGCGGCTGGGATCGGGACCCTGTCGTCGAGCTTGCCACGGGCGGGTGCAGTTACATGACGGCGGCGGGCGCAGCGGAGGTGGGCTCGCATTCTGGATGGGTAAAGCACAGGCGGCGTAGTCCACGACGGCGGCTGCGGGGAGGTGACGTAGGGGCGATGGAGCGGTGAAGAGCACACTGCAGTGTTGGTGGAGTGGGGCGGGCTCGCGAAGACGCTGGTGTGGGCGGCGCCGGCGCACCGGTCCGGGGAGTCGGCGGCGCAGGCAGGGCAGCACAGGCGTGGAGGTGAGGCGCAGGGCAGGGCAATGCGTGCTTTGGGAACGTCGGCATGGGTCAAGACGGCGCAGGCAGGCGGCGTTTCCTGAGAACTGAGACGACACGGGCATCGGCGTGCGTGATTTCAGCAACTGGATGGTGGATCGTGGGCAGCCTCAATCAATCGTAGATCGTGGGAATTAGGCAGTTGGAGGAAAAGGGAAGGTTACGGGGCCAAATCAGCGTCACGTATTAGCCGGGCTATCAAAGCTCAACATGTTTGCTGCTCAACACCGGAGTGATCTTGACCATTAAATCGACGTGGTCGAACGGCTGAGATCTGTTGGATCTCCGGCTCTGGCTTTTTTTATATTAGTGGAGATCAGATTGTAAATGCACTTTGTTGGCATTATCCTCGGCACAATACAAATGCAATCACCTCTTGAGTGAGAAGTGAGAAAATCATCATCTAACGCATAATTGATCAATTAAAAAGTAAGGCATTGATTAACTCCAGCTGCAGAGAGACTAACATTGTGTTAGCTATTTAATCCGAATAGACGTCAGCGGGAGCAAAACTTAGTGAGCATACCAATGCTTCGTACTACAGGGGCAATTAATCTAAAACCTGTAGAGGAGCTCCGAAAATAGGAATACCAAGCATGCTTGATACGAACTCAAATTAGCTCTCCAGGTGATCACCACATGCCATAATTTATCTGTTGTTAATAAAATTACATTCAGTAAGCTGTTGGATTATACATGCTTGTGTTGTGAAGTTGACACAAAATTGGTTCTTTCATCATGCGTACAAAAATTCAGAAAACACACCTTCAATTCGTGTGTTCTGTTCCGTGTGCAGGGATCCGGTGCTGCCGCGCGGCTGGGATCGGGACCCTGTCGTCGAGCTTGCCACGGGCGGGTGCAGTTACATGACGGCGGCGGGCGCAGCGGAGGTGGGCTCGCATTCTGGATGGGTAAAGCACAGGCGGCGTAGTCCACGACGGCGGCTGCGGGGAGGTGACGTAGGGGCGATGGAGCGGTGAAGAGCACACTGCAGTGTTGGTGGAGTGGGGCGGGCTCGCGAAGACGCTGGTGTGGGCGGCGCCGGCGCACCGGTCCGGGGAGTCGGCGGCGCAGGCAGGGCAGCACAGGCGTGGAGGTGAGGCGCAGGGCAGGGCAATGCGTGCTTTGGGAACGTCGGCATGGGTCAAGACGGCGCAGGCAGGCGGCGTTTCCTGAGAACTGAGACGACACGGGCATCGGCGTGCGTGATTTCAGCAACTGGATGGTGGATCGTGGGCAGCCTCAATCAATCGTAGATCGTGGGAATTAGGCAGTTGGAGGAAAAGGGAAGGTTACGGGGCCAAATCAGCGTCACGTATTAGCCGGGCTATCAAAGCTCAACATGTTTGCTGCTCAACACCGGAGTGATCTTGACCATTAAATCGACGTGGTCGAACGGCTGAGATCTGTTGGATCTCCGGCTCTGGCTTTTTTTATATTAGTGGAGATTAGTGGAGATATAGAAGAAGCTCAATTATTATACGTACAAGTTAGCAGAAAGATTAATAAAGAGCTCTCCTCAAATTTTCCACTATATCAACTTACTTTACGCATTCGATATCTCTTTATTGCTTGTCTACTTCGTTTATGATGTGCAACCTCAAGACCAGCCAACGAGCAGAGGTTGCACAACAAGTAGGCAGCCGCGTCGTGCTTTTGCGTGCGCGCGGCCGTAGCACCCGGATCGAGCAAGGTGAGATACGTGCGTTCGTGCGCGAGCAAGGTGGGGTACGTGCTGTGCTGTGCTCATAGTATAAAGCCATGGACTGATCGTTGATGTAAGTAGCCTGTTTCCAGTTTGAGCTGAAGGAAGCTGCCTGCGCAGCGCCGAGAGAAAAGGGATTTTTTGTTTTTGGAAAGAGGGCAAAAGATTTGCCCTACTGCCGTTAATTAAGAAGAAGAAGTTTGGTTACAACCCGTTTACGAAAAAACACTACTCTCATAGCATCAAATTACTCAAACATTTGTGACTTGCTAACGTCCAAAACCAAGCTTCAAGTTTAACCTTATGGAAGATCACGGCAGGGACGTACGCTTCTTGAAGACCCGGACGTTCCTTTCATTTCAAACCTCTCACGACACAAGGAGGATCAAAGAGGACAAATCTTTACGCTTTGTCATCGTATCTATACCAATATAAAAAAGCACAGAGGGGGCAGAACCAACGAAACACGGCCATCAGATGGACATCTAACGCTCCAAATCATCACCACGATTAGCGCTAAAACAGCCAGGCTGACAACTCCCGATCGCTAAACATCCGTCGCAGGCTAATCACCTGGACGTAATCCCTGGACAACGTCACCGCCGCCCCGTCGCCCTTCGCCCGGCCGCCGCCCCGTCGCCCTCGCCCGGCCGCCGCCCCGTCGCCCGTCGCCCGTCGGCCGCCGCCCGTCGCCCGTCGCCCGGCCGCCGCCCCGTCGCGCGTCTCGGCTGCCGCCCCGTCGCGCGTCTCGGCCGCCGCCCCATCGCCCACGCCGAACCGCTGCTCCGCCCGACGGTGCGTTCCCGTGATTTGGCCGACTCCGCCCTGCAGGCAGCAGCGTCGTGTTTAAATTCAGATCACGGTGCATTCTCTTGTACTTTCATGTGCGTTTCAGATTTTTAGAGATGCTTGAGCTGCAGTTTTTTGTGATAGGCATGGTCATTCTCAACACCAATTGCACATAGGTCTATTTGATAGGTCTGCGTTTTACTCGAGTATGAAGGGCTGCGTTTTTGTGGTTTCAGTAAATTGTGAATGCTTTTCCAAGCTAGAAGATATGAGGATATAGGTATATATGCCATAATAAGGCAGCTATATAGTAATTCACGTGTAGTAGTGGGGGTTGTGCTCATGCTATGTCAAGGACTGCAGAAAGCTATAAAAATAGATTGGATACTCTGCATATTTTCTAAATTTTCGATAAATGCTTCAATTCTGATGCATGGAATAGTTCTGACTTGGGCCATTGCTTAATCTTCTTGTGCACTTGATCCTTGATTAATCATGTTAAATTTTATATGTCTGTGACATGTTTGTCCTAGATTAATTGGTGATTGTGTACAGTTTCTAAAGTAGAAGACACACAGTTCCTCTTGCTATCTTTTCTTCTGCTAGCTTGACCATACCACCGACCAGGATTTCTTTTGCGCTGACAACCTTTTCGTTCTGACCGGTGGTTCCTTCATGCCAACGGTCAGCATTCATGTGGCCAACGACAAGGAATGTCTCCTTCCGATGTTGTCTGCTCTGTCCAAGGCGCGGTAGCCCCTCAGACCTTGGGCAAGCAAGGCATGGTAGGTCTACTGATCTCCAGCGAACGCTTGACTAATTCTAGAGCAAGCAAAAGTTGGATCATATCTTTTCCGTTCTGAAAGACCAATGTTTTTTAGTGCCAACAAGTGTTCAATTGTGAGGTCATGTTTTTTCTACTGATCAATGTTTTTTCTAGAGGTGATATTTTTGGACTCACCCATTTAGAGGAGGCATGCAATGATACTTGGTCCTATAAATGGTGAACTCCAGATTTTAGCGCCTCTATGATATAGAAAGTTCTCACCAGACATTATATTATCCCCTGTATGTTTTCATTTATAATGGAAATCATGCAGTCAACTCCTTCATGTGTGATAAACTAGGTGATATTTTTGGACTTCCTATTCAGTGAGGCCTGCAATGCTTATGATTTGAAGATTACAGTGTTGTAAACCTATTTTGTTCAAATTTGATCGGTATTAGAACTGTAGTCATCTCGCTGTGATTCACAACGGCGGAACGATTACTGCAAGCGTCAGCTCAACTTGTTGGTAAATTAGCGTATTCGGAAAGACATCAGCCCCGCAAAGCATGCCGCTTACCACCCTACAACATGCTAATTGATGTTATTAACATTAAAATTTTCTCAACATGTCATCCTTCAAACTATTATCATGATGTAATTTTTCGCCGCCATGGATACTTCATTGTAGTCCGGGATTAATTGTGTCCTTTAATGTATGTTCTCGGTTCCAATTACCATAGTATAGTTCTTGAAGTAATAGACGGAAGGTTGGTGTAAGTCTCAAGTCGATGGATAAATTTTAATTCACCCAGCTCATTTGTTCAGATCATGTTTCTGTGTGCTCTCTACATTCTGCAAAAAAATTATGATAGTTCTGCTTTCCGCAATGAGTTGCTAGAGTTCCTTGGTGGTTCATGCAAGTGACAAGGGAGGCTGTGTTGTTTTTAATGGAACATCTGTAGGTGACCCAAGTTGTCTTGAAACATAACCTGATTCTTGATTTACACGTATGTGTAGTTGAAATATTCAGTGAAAGGTAAGAATGGACTTTTGATAGCTTATATACCGTTTCCCGAGGATCTTTACTATATTCGTAGTTTATATGGCATGTACAGGGACAAAATCTTGGGTGCTGATTCTAATGGGTATGACAGTTTCAATGCTCGAAATGTCTGCACATAGGACATAGATATGTACATCTCTTATTTGGGATGTTCTTTTATTTAACCAGGAGCATGTCTTCCCGGGTTTCATTTAGAAATACCGTTTCCAGTGGTGCTAAAATGACTGACAGAATTTGACAAAACATCTTTAGCTATTACATATAAAAGATTGCAACCCAATGTCTGAAGCAGGAAAATATTGTCCAAGTTTCTACACGTTTCATTTTGATGGATGTTTGTCTCTAGGTTATCTATAATATGATGCACAAGGAAAGCAAGTCTGTCTGCAGCGCAAGCATAGAGCTTGCTTTGATTGCATGATTTAAGCATTATGAGTGTATGATCATATTTGTTTATGTTTTGAGTCAACAATAGTTGAAATAAATACACTTTCATATCTGCACCAGAAAATGTGTGATGTTATTGTTTTATCCTTTCGTGCTAGGTACACAGTCTCAGCTGCCCCCGCCGTCAGCCGCCGTTTGTCACCGGAAATTCTGAGGTTTTCTCCAATCTCCATACAATTTTTAATTATGCAATATTTGCAATAACCAGTTTCATTCAGCTGTTTAGAGTTCCTCTCCGTGCCTAATCGATCTGCATATTGTACCAAGGCTTATTCGTGCATATATATACTATGCCATGAGTCTATTGTACTAAGGCTGACATATTGTCTCGGAATCCTATACATATTATAAATTTAAATCTGCATCAAAATTTCCATTCTAATATTAGAAACATGTTTCAGTTCTGTTGGTTATTGCAGATGCTTGATATGCTTGAGTTCCTTTTTTTTTCATTTTCCTTTCTATTGCAAACTTTACAGGGACGAGGTATTCTATAATATCAATTACATTTACGAAAAGTGTAAGCCAACACTAAACATGTCAGCGTCAAAGCGCACCCCTTTTCAAGACATCACCAACGGCCAGAATCAAGGTGATTAACAATGACTGATGCTTTCAACTCGCTTATTATTATTTCGACATATAGTAAATTGTGTCATGACTGCAGATCCTAAAGAGGCCAAAAGGCAGAGAAACCGAGAGTATTATGCAAAAAATAAAGATGAAATTGCAAAACGACGACGCCAAGCACGAGAACTTAAAAAACAGGTTCCTTCAACGGATGCAAACATAAACGATAACACAGTATGTCATACACCAGATCCTCCACAATCCGGAGTCAGCCAGCTGCAATACAAAACACCAGGTCATGTGTTCTTTACTCGCGCATATATGTGGCATATTTTTTTAATGCAAATACTGAATTATCATCTACAATGAATTTTGTAGACATGGCTCCACTTGTTCAGCATAACTATGCAGACGGTTCACCAAACCATATAACTGGTAATATAATCTATGCTGACGGTTCACCAAACCATATAACTGGTAATATAATCTGTCATGCCATTTTTTGCATTTTTTTTACGTGATCTTCAAAATCTTCTAACAATGTTTGATGTTCACATGTCTTGAAGCTGTTCTGGGCTGCAGTAATGCTTCTCTTCATCAATCGTCAACATCTACCTTGCAATATGATGGCTGTGACTCGGGTACTGGCCTATCAAACACACAACGAGGTCAAAAAAATCAAAGTGCTAAAAGTTGGTACGCTAAATTGTCTGCCGACAAAAAAGCTGACTATATACAGAGGCAGCGGTTAGCTCGCCAACGAAAGAATGCTGCAACTCGGACTGCTCTTAATCATGCAGAAGTATCTCCGATGCAAATTACCCCATTGAGCAACGTAACCATGTCACTTGCAAATGGTACATAAACCTCTATTCAGAAAATTTTGCAAAATATGCGTAAATGTTTCATGCGAGCTTCATTTCATCTGTACCATCCTATTTTCTACTTCAGGTAGCAGGGATACTGCCACGCAATGCAGCGACTCAAGAATGCTTGACGGAGATCATAGTGATTGGCTACACAGTAATTTGACTTTCATCTCTCATGTGAAATCTGGACAAGATCTGCAAAATGGATCCACATCTGCAGGAGGACATGGACAAAAGAGCTTCGCTGAAAAAAGTGAATATTGCAGCAAAAAACGACAGCGTGATTCTTCTAATCAGAAACGACAACGTGAAAGGGATCGGTACTCATCAATGACAGATGGTGAGAAGGAAATATGCTTGCGCAAAAAAAGGGAGTATAAGAAATTAGTCCGGGAAAATTCTTCGCCCTTGATCACCTCACATTGCACGCCTTACATGCAAGCACAACCATGTAAAACTAACCCAACAGGTACTGCTGGCCACATGCATATAGTGTATGCATGTAATCTAATTGTGCAGTTCACAGATCTGATATTTAACTAATATTTATGCTATTTGCTACAGACCGAGTTGACACAAACAGCGATGATGAGTCCGATCCTGCAGGCATTTTAGAGCCATTTGAACAAGGTGCTACATTGGAAGGTAAATTAAATAATCACACTGTCTATGTACAAATGTGAGGTGTATCAAGCATTGTTGAGACAATTCAGCACAACTTGCCTGCAGAGAACTTAGACACATTACAAGAGAAAACAACAATGCATGATGATGATGATGATGATGAGTGAATGATTTTTAGTGGTACAGGTAACTAATACAAATCACTGAATACCATTATTGCAGTCCAATATGCCTTTTGGCGCCTATTTTATTCCTACTTATTTTGTCTTGGCAGGCGATGTGTTTGATTCCTACCGAGTGACAAATGGTGTTTCCACAACTAACCAGAATGATGATCCTTATGACTACGTGTACCACAATCTACCAAGGAAGCATCATGCTTTGAAGCCGATAAAGACTGCGAACATTGTGGAGCAATGAGGATCCAATATGAGGGTCCTGCTTTCTGTTGCAGAAAAGGGAAGGTGAAGATAGCTACCCCTGAAGTTCCTCAAGAGTTGCGACGGTTGTTTACAAGTCAGGTTGATGAGGATGCAAAATATTTCAGAAAGCACATAAGATATTTCAACAGCCACTTCTCCTTCACTAGCCTTGGAGTCACCCTGGATAAGACGGTCAGCACTGCGTCAAAAACTGGGGTGTATACATTTCGTGCACAAGGGGCATTGTATTATAAGATGGACGATCTGGTGCCTGGCGGTCAAGGACCTAGACATCTCCAGCTCTACTTCTATGACACGGATGAAACTTTGGAACATAGAGTTAAGCGGTCTCCAGATCTTGATATCAATATCGTAAGGGCGATTTTGAAGATACTGGAGGATAACCCGTATGTGCAAACCTTCAAGAGCATTGGATCTGTTCCGAACCTAGACGAATATAGGATATCACTAAATACAGATATAAGGCTGGACCAACGAAGGTACAATGCGCCCACAGCTTCCCAGGTGGCCGCGATGTGGGTTGAGGGGAGTGACCCACAAAATACCTTTGATAGGAAAGTTGTGGTGTATGGCAAAGGGGACCGTCCTATATTTATTAGAGCTTACTATGGTTGCTATGATCCTTTGGCGTATCCATTATTCTTCCCGAGAGGGGAGACGGGATGGAACCGTTGGATGCCATATGAGAAACCACCTAAAGTTGCAAAAATAAAGAACCAGGATGACACACCTAAGGTCGTTCATTGTGAGAACCAGAATGACAACGAGCATGAACACTTGCAAGGTGTACATCAGAGTTCAAATGTACAGCTGGAAGAAAACACGGATGAGGTAGAAGAAAACACAGATGAGGTAGAAGAAAACACAGATGAGGTAGCAGGTAATTATCCCCGTCGTTGACAAACGTGTTTCACATTTCATGTTTCATATTTTATTCATTGTTAGTGGAGATCAACGATTAATCATTTTTTGATCCATCTTGCAGATGATGAAGAGGATCAGGATGATGATGCAAGCGGAGGTAAACGAAAATTTGTCAGCGCCAGGGAGTATTACTGCTTCAAGCTACAAGTCAGGAAAGGACTCTTTAATATTATATTGTTCGGTGCACGGGGATTCCAGCAATGGGCTGTTGACATGTACATCAAGATGGAGACAATGAGACTTGATTTCTTCTCCAAGCCTAAAAATCAAAAGCGCATTCGTGCAGAACTATACCAGGTACCACAATGTTCTCCAATAATTAAGATTTCTAGGTTATATCACACATGAATATACTGAGCATGAAGTTTTGATTGATTTTTTTCTTAAGGGTGTTGTTGATGTTATTGATGCTGGCGAGACACGTGGTTCTGAGGTTGGAAAGAGAATCGTGCTACCACGGAATTTTCCGGGAGGTGATCGAGACATGCAACGAAGATTCCTTGATGCGATGGCGATAGTCCAGCGGTTTGGGAAGCCGGATTACTTCATCACGATGACTTGCAACCCACACTGGGAGGAGATTACATCCAGACTTGAACCCGGGCAGACACCACAAGACCGTCCAGACCTTGTGGCAAGAATATACAGGGCGAAGTTGCGAAGTATGAAAGATCTCTTAATCAAGAAACAATACTTTGGTGAGGTTGCTGCATATGTCCATGTTACTGAGTTTCAGAAGAGGGGGCTGCCACATGAGCACATGCTTTTGATCATGCGATCGGATAGCAAGCTAACAAATCCAGATGGGTACGACAAGGTGATATCTGCAGAAATTCCTGACAAGGACAGGTACCCTGTATTGCATGCTTTGGTGGTGAAGCATATGCTCCACGGACCATGTGGTGCTCTCAAGAAAAATTGTCCTTGCATGATAGATGGTGAATGTCGATTTCGCTATCCTCGGCGGTTCTGTGATGCTACGGAGCAAGGAAAGGACTCATATCCTATCTATAGGAGGAGGCATGATGGTCGCCGTGTGAAGGTCAGAGGAGCTGAGCTGGATAATAGGTGGGTTGTCCCATACAACCCTGGTCTCCTTATGTTGTATAATTGTCACATCAATGTTGAAGCTTGCTCTAGCATCAAGGCAGTGAAATACTTATTCAAATACATCTATAAAGGACATGATCGTGCTTCATTCTCAGTTGATCTAGCAGCAGATACAGATGGTGGAGTAATCAATGAGATTAAATAGTATAGAGATGCTAGGTTCATGGGGCCACCGGAGTCTATCCACATGATTTGCGCTTTTCCAATGTACGGTGTCTCTCCCTCGGTCCTCCAACTTCAACTTCATTTGGAAAATATGCAGTCTGTCACATTCAATGAGGGTGATAATCTAGAGGATGTTATCAGTCAGGATTCTTCTTCCAACACCATGCTCACTCAATATTTCAAGATGAACAAGGTGGACCCTTATGCGAGGAACTTCTTGTACAAAGAGTTCCCAGAATTTTATCGTTGGATTAAGGGTAAGAAGATATGGCAGATAAGAAAACTAAAGGGCCGGGGGCAGATTGGGAGAATTGTGTATGCAAATCCTGCTGAAGGTGAAAGGTACTTCCTAAGAATACTTATGAATCATGTTCGAGGTGCAACATCATATGAAAATTTGAAGACTGTGCATGGAAAGTTGTGCGTGTCTTTCAGAGAAGCGTGTGAGAAAAGAGGTCTGATAGAGACCGACAAGTCACTTGATGACTGCTTGACTGAGTCTGCTACTTTCCAAATGCCATGTGCTCTAAGAAGGCTATTTGCAACTATTCTGGTGTTTTGTGAGGCGACAAACATCCGATCATTGTGGGAGAAGCACCTCGAGTCAATGTCTGAGGACTACCTTCGGAACCATCCCAACAAGGCCGCGAGTAGAGCAGATGGTCCTTAGAGACATTAGGGATCTGGTGCATTCGATGGGGAAGGATATTGGCAGTTATGGCCTCCCAGATTTGGATCCGGTAGATGATGGGTGTTCAAGTGGTTACTCGAGAGAGGTTCAAGAGGAGATGTCGATCATTCCGGACAAAAAAGATATAAATTTGTTTACATCTCTTAACACTGAGCAGCGCGCTGGTTTTGATGAAATACTCTCTCACGTCGTTGACAAAAGGAGCCAGGTATTCTTTGTTGATGGTCCAGGTGGCACGGGAAAGACATATTTGTACAAAGCACTTCTTGCTAAGGTTCGTTCACTAGGAAAAATAGCTATTGCAACAGCGACATCTGGTATAGCGGCATCCATCATGCCTGGTGGACGCACCGCCCACTCAAGGTTCAAAATTCCAATTAAACTCACAGATAGCAGCATGTGCAATTTCACCAAGCAAAGTGGTACCGCAGATCTGCTCCGCAAGGCATCTTTGATAATCTGGGACGAAGTTGCCATGACAAAGCGTCAAACAGTTGAGACACTTGATAGGTCCCTACAAGACATCATGGGATGTGATTTGCCTTTTGGTGGGAAGGTTGTGGTGTTTGGAGGAGATTTTAGGCAGGTCCTTCCAGTGGTGACGTGTGGGACAAGAGCGCAGATCACTGACGCCACACTACGGAGGTCTCATTTATGGGAGAAGATTAGAAAGATACGTCTCACGCGTAATATGAGGGCACAAACTGACCCGTGGTTCTCCAGTTACCTCTTGAGAATTGGGAATGGAACAGCAGAGACGATCGGTGGCGATTATGTGCGTCTTCCGGATGACATTGTTATTCCTTACACTTCTACAGAAGAACCAGTGAACAAGCTTATTGAAGATGTCTTCCCATCGCTTCATGAAAACGCCGCATCTGGATCCTACATGAGCTCACGTGCCATTCTTTCAACCAAGAATGAACATGTGGACAATCTAAATACAAAGATGATTGAAAGGTTTCCTGGAAAAGAAAAGGTATATTATAGCTTTGACTCTGTCGAAGATGATGCACGCAATAACTACCCAATTGACTATCTAAACTCCATAACTCCAAATGGCCCGCCCCCGCATCTTCTCGAAACTCAAAGTCAATTGTCCTGTCATTCTTCTCCGAAATCTCGATCCTCACAACGGGTTGTGCAATGGAACAAGATTGATGATTAGAGCATTTCAAGATAATGCAATTGATGCGAGAGATTGTTGGTGGACAACATGCTGGAGATAGAGTGTTTATACCGAGGATCCCTTTGTCGCCTTCGGATGACATTTCACTTCCGTTCAAATTCAAGAGGAAACAGTTCCCCATACGGTTGAGTTTTGCTATGACCATCAACAAAGCCCAAGGGCAAACCATTCCAACTGTTGGTATTTACCTCCCTGAACCTGTATTCTCGCATGGCCAGCTTTATGTTGCACTGTCGAGGGGTGTGTCAAGGCAGACCACTCGGATTTTGGCCAAGCCAAATAATGACATAGATCCCACTGGAAAAAGCACGAAGAATATTGTGTACAGGGATGTCTTGGAGGGATGAAACAGGTTTGTTCTTCCTTCAGTCCGGTCAATTATTATTAGTATTCAATGTTCCTACTTGCATCTATTGAACATATCATTTGATATCGCTCATTTATCATATTCGATATAAGCATGTTTGTGTTTTGCAGCACCGCTATGTTGCCGGGTTTTGAAATAGGATCTTCCCATATACATTTGATTATATGTATAGGTCTATACAGACTTGAGAACGGGGTTGATACTTGCCTTGGTGGTTTAGCTTTTTTCTCGGTCTTGTTGTTCGCTGCTGTGTTTTTCCATCAATGAAACTTGGCTGGAAAATAATAATTAGAACATTGGATTTTATAGAAATTTCTTACTTATTGTTCCACTTCAATATCTCCCAAGAGTTATATTTCTTCTGGACCTTTATTCTTTTCGGTCACATGTTTAGATCATAGTGCCTTGCAGGTTTCAGTACGCCAACAAGTTTCAATTGAGAATTATTATTATTATTATTATTGCGCTGAAAATGTAAGTCTGCCTCTTTCATATGATCAGATATACTGTTGACATAAGCGTCAACTATATGTGTTTGCGCTATCTTCCTTTCACCCGTCATCTAACAGCTGAATTAAGTAGTGACCCAGAAGCTTGATTGCCATCGAAACCTAATAAATATTGCAAGTGTAAATGGCGCCAGGAATAGTAGTTGCGCAAGATACACATATAGCAGGTAAGATGCTCTAATTGCTTTCGCTCAACCACAGATTTGTTGTTTATACACAGTATGTAAATACTGATCTGGGTTGACATGCTTGTCAAACTGCTTCTGTTAGGTCTACTCTCAAGTGTCGACACAAATATGGACCAGACGCTGCGAGTCATCCACAGTTTTGCATGTCTGAAATGTTAACAATACGTTTATTGTACCATTACATGGGCTTGGGGTAATTTAGTTTGGCCAAAAGTGCATGCCATCCAATCCATTTATTTCCTCAGGTTGATACAACTTGCTCAATAGTCTCAACCAAATAAACAAGAGCTGCGGATTAAAAGAAAAGAACCGCTTTGAACCTTCAAGAGGAAAATAATGATGATGATGATGATATTAAATCAATCAGAAGAAGGAAAAAATCTCACTTTGTAGCAATTACTCAATTCTCCACAGATTACACTACAATTATTAGAATACAGAAGTGTAGTTTTGCCGATAGGAGATTGTTGCTTAAAAGCGTATGTTTCTGATATTCTCTTTCTCAAGTTCATTGCACATTTGTAATCTGTTGCTGTTTATTTCCAACTAAACAGATGATACTTCAAATAGCAAGAACCAATCCGTGAATTTTGCCTTCAGGTTTGTATGTATAAGACTGAATTTTGTTGTTTGGTAGTTGTTGTGAGAATGGGCTGCATGTGCTACTTTGATTGATTTCCTAAGATTACACGTGCATTGCACGTGCACAATTACTAGTCACACCAAAAGAGTAGAGAGGCGGTAGACCAAATATTAAGGTCAAGAGACTGAAGATCAAGCCACTCCTTGAGGAGACCCCAACGACGAATGGTGTAGCAGCAATTGACAAGAATACGATCAACTGATTCCAACACCCGGTTGCAAAGAGGACAATTCTCGCAATTTGGCGACCCTCTCTTCCGTAAGCGGTCATTTCTCCAAAGGTGATTTTGAAGCGCAAGCCACATAAAGAGCTTGATTTTTGGCCATGCCCAAAGCTTTCAAACCGAACAGACGATAGGGGATATAGAGTCGCCCCAAAGAATTGAACCCTATACGCCGCTTTGGAAGAATAGTGGCCATTTTCGGTTAAGGTTCCAAGATGTGTCATCCTCAATGTCCTCGTGAAGAGAGACATCCGCGAGCTTGACCCAAAGGCGAATGTATTGACGGATATTGCTCACCGGTGAACTTCGCTTGCATGTAGATTTTGAAATTCAACAATTGTTGAGCAAGTCTTTCTTGATGTTCCAATTTTTTCTAGTGGAGATTTGGTTGATGAGAGGGTCAGTCCTAGCTAATTAATAGGTATTAATGGAAAAAATCTTTTGGGCTGGGGGGGCCCCCCCCCCCCCCCCCCTCGACCTTAATATAGCTCCGTCGTTGCCATTATTGATGGTGTCCGATGAGCAATGACTATCGCGTAGCATCGCTTGAACCGCATGCACCGCGTGATTCGGTTTTAACAAAATAACAACTTAAAACTAGTTTTCCTAAAATTCCTCCTAAAACCCGTTTTACTAAAGCTTTTTCTCCAAATACATATTATCCAAACAACCAATTACATTCAATCACAGGAGTACATATTCAGATCGGAACAATGAGTCACATTAGAAAATCCTTTCGCCTTAACATGGCACTCGAACGGGCGACGGCGCTCATGCGCGGACACCAACTGGGGGCATGCGGACGACCACGTCCGCGCGGCGGACGGGCTGAGGGGGCAGGTCCACCGCAGAGTGGCGGCAGCAGCACTAGATAATTGTGATGGACATGACGATGAGTAAGGGTTTAAAATTTTCCGAAACTTCACGAAATTTCGCTCGTTTCGCAGTCATCGAAAGTTTTGAAGTTCGCTCAAAATATTTTGTTAAGTTCAAATTTGCCACATACGCTCGTTAAAACGAAGATTTTACCCAACATGGTGGTTACTCTTGTATGCTCCATACTTCACGTCTTCAGATCGAGTACTATTTCACCTGTTTTTTCCGTTTTGTTTTTCTTTTATCCTGAAACATTGAAACAGTTGCAAAAAACAGTATGCTTCGCCAGGATTGGAAGCTGGGCCTATTATGACGGGGATTGAGGACAAACCACTAGGGCAGTTATGTCTCTATGACCGTTTATTATTTGGTTTGAGTTTAAATTTATTCAAATTCAATTAAAAAATCGTTAATTTGTACTAAAAAAATACGAAATTTCGCATTTTTTGTTGATTTTGTAGATCAGCGAAAATTCAACCAATTGAAATATTTTTTCCCGATTGCTGGCGATGATGCCTGCGCTCAGGTGGTGGGCAGAACATTCCCCGGATGGGCTCTGTGAAGGCGGCGCGGTATCAACGCCCAGGTTGATGTCACGCGCCGCAAGGACGGTGGCGATGACGAGGCAGTGGGCAGTGGCCACCATTAGGAGTCTCGTCACTCGTTTGTGGAGTGTGCAGTGGTGGGAGTAAAGTGCAGCTCAGATGAGGTAGTGGCCTAGACCCTAGACCTGGAGAGGTATTTGTAGTCTAGTGGTAGACGAGGAGGAGGCCTAAGACGCCGGGATTTTTGTCAAACACGTGGTCAGCATTAAAAAGGACTAGTAGTAGATCGAGGCTGTATTGGTAGATTTCCGGGTTATTCATTCACTTGTAGTTAGCCATTGTTACTTCCTTGTACATCAACGGCGCGGCCAATTCCGTGTTGTCCCAAGCTGCCATTGGCGTGCCTCAGTGTATGTCGGGGGGGGGACCGCCCCCAATGATTTGGCGCATCACTGAAGGAATTTTTGGGAGAGGTTAGATTAGACGTTTTTGTGTGTTTGGCCCCCCAAGAACTCCTAAATTGCATTTTTCCCCTAGCTATCCTTGGCAAGCTCCGCCACTTTAGCTGCACCAATTCCTTCTGATGGACTAGTTCCGGTTCTTGCAAATACTCTAGTTTTTTTTAGGGCGCTGTCCTCCGACATCCTGGCGCGTGTCCGCTATGCCGGTTTCCTTCCATGTGTGGTATCTTCTCTCCATGGTGCAACAATCGGTTTAAGTTTGCTTTTGAAGGGTGTTATGTCCCAATGAATCTTCTCAGTCTCAACTGTTGGGGCAGCGGGCGACTCGAGACACATTGTAGCCTTGTTATGTTGCATCGCCCTGCTTTGGTGCTCCTCTCGGAGACCTACAAAGCACGAGGCGCTAGTCCTATACACCAACCAGGTCGGTGCCTACTACGCACCACACACCCTTGTCGGATATTGGGTCTAGCCCATTTAGCTTTCTTTTTAATTTTCCAGTACTGTTTTTCTTTTTATTTGTTTTTCTGTTTTTCCTTTTCTTTTTTGTTTCTTTTTTATGTTTATTTTTAGTTCAAATTTGAGAATTATTAAAATCTGAAACTTGTTCAAATTTGAAAATTGTTTAAATATGGAAAAATTAAATTTAAAAATCGTTCAAGTATAAAAATTATTCAAATTCCATCTTTTAAATATGACCAATTATTCAAATTTGAAAAATATTCGTATTCTAAAAAAATCATATATAAAAAATAATACATTTTCGAAAATAATGTTTTTCTAATTCTGGAATATATACAAAATTAAAATATGTTTATATTAACAATGTTCAAATTTTCAAAAAGTTTAGATTAGAAAAAAGTTTAGTCTTCAAACAAAGTTTAGATTAGTTTTTTTAATTTTTTTAAAAAATGTAGAAAAAAATGAATGAAACAACTGAAAGGAGGAAAACAGAAAAAAAACAAAGAAAAACAAGACATGGCTGGGTCGGCCCAACACCCACCACGGGGTGTGAGCCACCCGGTCCGCACTGACCAGGGTGGTGTATAGCACCTCTCGGTATGAGGGGATTTACTATACACCGATTAGGTCGGTGCACATAGCGCTGGTCAGGTATGGGCTAGCCCATTTTCTTTTTTTCTTCTTTTTTTATTTCTGTCTTTTTCTTTCTTTTGTTTGTTAGTTTTTCTGTCTTCCTTACTCATTTTTCCTGTTTCTTTTTTTGTTCAAATTTAAATTTGAAATTTCAAAATTAAGAATTAAAACTGTTTCAAATTTAAAAATGTTTAAATTTAAAACTTTGTTGTATTTGAAAAAAACATTTTTGGAAAAAAATTAAATTGAAAAAAAAACAAAATTCTGAAAAACTATTCACTCACAAAAATATGTAAATTCGAAAAATGTGCACATTTTAAAAAAATGTTCAGTTTTTTTAAAAGAAATATCAAATGTAAAAAATAATCAAACTAAAAAATGTTCAAATTTGAAAATTGTTCAAAATTTAAAAATGTTCAAAATTTAGAAATCTTCATATTTGAAAATTGTACAAAAATTTACAAATTTTCAAATTTTAAAAATTGTTCTTTTTTAATATTCAGATTTAAAAAAAAAACAGAAAAATGAAAAGAAAAACTACCTGTTCCGTTAGGCCACAGCACAACTGATCGCGGGCAGGGCACGCCCGGGTGTGCGGCACACCGCAACTGCCGCACCGGTTGGCGTACAGCAGCCCCCGACGGAAGAGGTACACGGAAGTGATACATACTAGTTGAATGCCCATGCGTTGCTACGGATCCCACTTAAGTTTTGTACAGAAATAATAATATTTTTTCTTTAATAAAATTATAAAAATCGACATCATATGCATAGAAAACAACAACCTGACAATTATATCTTAAGACTAAGTGTAAAATGGGTAAACAAAATAAAATATACATCATCAATTTAGTCTGTTCATTTTTTTCATAAATGTGCATATTTCGTGCCATGCCACACCAATGTTGCTTTTTTGTATCTTCTTCGCCCATTGTTTTGGTGATTATATAGTCATTATGCTTTTTTTTGTATCTTCTTCCCTATCCTCAGCATGCACAAGAAGGGGCACACCTTCCTCATTTCATCCCTCACATTTCCATCGGCTTCTGCTCTTCCTCTTTTAACATAAATTGGCTATTAAATCTGCATCAACCCACCTTCAAAAATATCACCAAGAAAGAGGTAGACAGAAGGCATATTAACTATTTCCTGAAGTTCACGTTAGCCTAACATAATGCTTATATTTAGAACGGAGTAATTAATCATAGGACATGCATGAGACTTTGGAGATGTTTTATATTGTTTACGCTGATCATGATTAGAACTTCACACACCAAGTCACATGTAGATGTGCAACCAAGAAGATTATAGCGCACCACCTCGAAGCTCTAGTACCTGCCGACACCAAAGTCGAAAAGCACACCTAGCATCTGGCATCCACACCACGACGTGCTAGCTTCATGCACAATGAAGGGTAGCAAGTATATACTCCGTTATTGATGGTACTTGGCAAAAAAAACGGCAAGAATACCGTATTTTCTACAGGAAATCTTTGCATAACAATCTTGTGAAGATATTCAATACAAAAAATTAAAATAATTGTTATACCATCAGAAAAATAATCTCAAAAATTAAAATATACATGTCATCGATATTTTCTTGAATGCCCTGGATACTGGTTGATAAGTTGGGTCTTAAATCTTTCAGAAAGAGTGTCCCACTATTATTAATGTCCAACGATTTAAACATTTATGTAGCTCGCGATATAGCTTCATTAGGTAAGATCACTTCAAAAGTAATATAACAGAATAAGTGTGCAGATTTATTATGTAATGCAGACTTGACTATCTGTTACCACCAGAATTTAACCAAGTCTGGAGATGGGCCGTGATTGAAGGGGCTTAGAAGATGTGCACGGAAGATATACCCGAACCGGCCTTGTACAAGAAATTTGGGCAAGATTGCCCGTGTATCTGTAAATTATAGTAGGATACGTGTCGGTTAGAATTAAGAGATAGAGTTTAGCTCGTACACGGTTGGGTCTATTCCCAAACTAGAAAGTCTACGGACTATAAATATGTATCTAGGGTTATTGAGAAGGAGGACGATCACGTTCACAACAAATCAATCTAGGCGCATCGCCACCCCTTGTTTCGAGGGTTTCTCCCGGGTAAGCATCATGCTGCCTAGATCGCATCTTGCGATCTAGGCAGTATACGTTTATTCGTTATTGGTGTTGTTCGTGCTGAAACCTTTTTGATGGCGAGCAACACCCTTTATCTTAGGTGTTTTGGGGCTGACGTCGATGCTTTCACGATGAACTTGTCTAGCTACGCTGCCCCTCGATATCTAGCTGCCCTTACACCTATTTTAGGTGTAAGGGCAGCATCTTGCTTGTTCGTTATTTAGTAGATCTAATCCGTTATAGTTGCTCCTTGTTCTTCAAGGATTGGTTTGATATCCGTATGGTTAGGCCTTATAAACGGGTTGAAGGATCCGGTAGTGCGTAAGGTGTGGTTTATTAAGCTCTAGAGGGATTGTTCCGGGGATCAACTTCACGTTGGTTTTTAGGCCTCTTTAGGGATTGGTTCTCCATCATCTTACGCATCTGCTAGGCTCAATCACGCATAGGATGTTTCGATTATACGGTGAAAATCCTAGACTATCGTAGATTAGATTAGCTTGATATTGATAAAGCATGTTCCCCATGTCCTTATAAATCTAACATGAACCATGGGGCAATCGGCTCTTTGAGCCGATCCACAGAACAACTTAAGAGCCGATTGAGGCTCGTATTTAATGTTTACGTGTTTGTCATGCAGGAAGCTAGTTGAAGCAAACCATCACCTTCCTGACCAGGTATAGGTCAGGTGGCACGCCCTCGTAAGCACCAGGACGTGTGCCAGAAGGCATTGCGGGCCGTCGCCCGAGGGACCAGGGTCAGCCGCAATCCTGGGAGCCTCCCGGCTCTACGGTGTTGCCCGTCGCTGCTCGCCGGTGGGTTTCTGATAGCAACACATTCTGGCACGCCCGGTGGGACACTCTACAGCAACCACTGCGTCGACATCTGCAGCAACTATGTCAAAAGCTGCAGATGAGGTGGTGGGCGAACCAGTCACGTACGCAGATCTGCCCGAAGAACACAAGAAGAAGTACGATGAGATGAAAGCCATCTTGGAAGCCGATCTCATCGGCTCTTTCATGAAGACCCGTTCACATGGCATCAGATGGAAAGGGTTTTCCCCTGAAGGTGCTCTCGATGAAGTAGACCTCTCTACCTCTTCAGAGGAACGCACCAGAGCTCTACGCCAGAAGATTAATTACATGGTAGCTCATTCCCTACACCGCCATTCTGAGAGTTTTGTGAACGCTTTTGAGCGCGTTGCAGTCCGAGTGGTGCAAGAGATCATGAAGCATCAGTACTCCCCGTCAGGACCTACCCTAGGGACTCACCAGGGAGAGATACCGCTCCAAATCAGACCGCCCCTACCATTCGCGCTTGCAGCACCAGAGCCGCCGGGTTCGCCGGCGTATGTCGTCTACAAGGTTGGAGGCGATCCTAGCGATTGCCAGTTCCTATATGAACCGCCCAAGGAAATACCACATGGATACGTGTGCACATACGTGCCGGACTGCAATGCCTTGGCGCGCACAAGCCAGATCGCACCAACAGGGATTTCTGGAGTAGACGCTGATAAACAAGCATGGCTGGCTAAATATGCTACTGGAACGAGTCATGAGAGCTCGGTCGCTACAGCTAATACCATGGAACAGATCAGCACCATCTTGAGAGACCAGTTCGGCATCTTGCCGAAGAGGAAGACAATCGGCTATTCCAAGCCGTACCACGACGAGTATGATCCGATCCCGCTGCCACCCAAGTATCGGCTCCCTGAATTCTCAAAATTCAATGGAGCAGAAGGATCTAGCTCAATAGAGCACGTAAGCCGATACTTGGCACAGCTGGGCTTGATTTCAGTATCAGACCCTTTACGTGTGAGGTTTTTCGCACAATCTCTTACGGGATCAGCCTTTGGATGGTACACCTCGTTGTCACCAAACTCAGTCCGCACATGGAAGCAGCTAGAGGAGCGAGTTTCACGTGCGGTATCACTCGGATGCTACCGAAGCGGGCATTGCCGATCTAGCACGGATGCGGCGAGCGGGGAGAAACAGTGGCTGAATACATCCAACGTTTCAGGACTGTCAGGAACCGATGTTATTCGGTTCGTTTATCTGAGAAAGAAGCAATCGAGCTGGCCGTAGTGGGCCTCGCAACGCCGATCAAGGACCTGACTTCCCAAGCAGAGTACAGTTCATTGTCGCACATGGTGCAGAAACTCACATCGTATGAGCAGCGGCACCCTGAATTGTACCAAGACAAGTTCAAGCGTCCGGTGGGCCTGGTTGAGATGGAAGAAGCTGAAGATCCTGCGCTGGACCTCGAGGTAGCTGTAGCTGAATGGGCTCGGGGGGCAAATCCCGTGTCTTGCAAGTGGGTAAAACCACAAGGGCCTGCAAAAGGGTTTGACTTCGATTTGAGCAAAGCTGAGCAGATTTTCGATCTATTGCTCAAGGAAAAACAACTGAAGTTACCCGGCGGCCATAAAATCCCTGCAGCACAAGAATTGAACGGGAGGCCGTACTGCAAATGGCATCACTCGTTCACCCATACCACCAATGAGCTGCAAGGTGTTTCGTCGGCAGATCCAAATGGCGATAGAACAAGGCCGATTGCTCTTCGGACAGTTTGCCATGAAAGTGGACACACATCCGTTCCCTGGCGTCAACATGGTGGAACCCAACCATTCCGCGAGGCGTCGACTGGATTTCTCGTTCGATGTCAACATGGCAGGGCCTGTGCGCCACCATGGCAAGGATAAAGAGGAAAGCAGTCACTCCCGCAACAAAGAAAAGGAAGAGGGCGATCCACGCGACCGGCCCCGATATGATGACAAGCGGTACCTCACCAAGGAACAAGTGAGAAGCGTGCGTTACCAAAAACCACTTTCCACGCATCTCCTCAACAAATATGAGTATCAGTATGACCGACGTCGGCAGTACGACAGAAACGACGATAGATACGATCGGTCTGATGAAGACAAGGGAAGGTACCGTCGGCGTGACAGAGACGACGAAGAGCGTGAGCACCGCGCTAAAGGGAGGTCAAGGGAACAGGAGGACACGGATAGACATTGGGACTGTCCCTTCTTTAAACACTGCTGGGATTCAGGGATGAGCCGATTGCCTACGATCGACAACTGCCCGGAGTGTAGACGCCGGAAGAAAGATGCGGGGGAAGTTTCAGTTTTCAAGCGTCTAGGACCTCTCCCTCCACAGAACAAACGGGCTGAGTCCTCTCAAGATGAAGACTTTGAGGAGTCAGAAGATGAAGAAGAGGATAGGTACCACCGGCCAAGGTGGTGCCCTGATGGACTCAGCCACTCCCAAAAGCGTAGGGTTCAGCGGCTACGTAGCTTGGAGCAAGCCGAAGCACGATACTTGCACACGTTGAGGAAGGCGCGGCCCGATCTGGCCGTAAAAATTCAGCAGGCTTTGGACGAAGAGACTCGTCCACCAAAGAAAGTTTGGCGCCCCAAGCAAGCAAAAGCCGATGCAGATACATCGGCTGGCACAAACATGGTGTTCTTCCTTCCATCAGAGTTTCGTGCCCCAGGAACTGAAGAAGTGCCGATAGCACAGTTTGACTGCGGTCCACGGCCAGTCATCTTTGAGAAACCAAGGGAAAAGGGCTACAAACACATGAAGGCCCTGTACCTAAAATGTTATATCAATGGGCAGCCTGTCGGCAGGATGTTGGTTGACATGGGGGCAGCAGTCAATATAATGCCTTATTCCATGCTACGGCGTTTAGGACGCTCCAGTGCCGATCTGATCAAGACCAACGTCACACTGAACAAATTCAACGGCCAAGCATCAGGGACACAGGGTGTCCTGAACGTGGATCTAACCATAGGCCGAAAGACGATCCCCGCGACATTCTTCATCGTCGACAGCAAGAGTACCTACGCTGTCCTGCTAGGAAGGGATTGGATTCACGCCAACTGCTGCATGATACGTCTCCGACGTATCGATAATTTCTTATGTTCTATGCCATATTATTGATGATACCTACATGTTTTATGCACACTTTATGTCATATTCGTGCATTTTCTGGAACTAACCTATTAACAAGATGCCGAAGTGCCGATTCTTTGTTTTACTGCTGTTTTTGGTTTCAGAAATCCTAGTAACGAAATATTCTCGGAATTGGACGAAATCAAGACCCAGGGGCCTATTTTGCCACGAACCTTCCAGAAGACCGAAGAGCATACAAAGTGGGGCCACGAGGTGGCCAGACCACAAGGCGGAGCGGCCAAGGGGGGCCCCGCGCCGCCCTGTGGTGTGGGCCCCTCGTCAGCCCCCCGACTCTGCCCTTCCGCCTACTTAAAGCCTCCGTCGCGAAACCCCTGATGCGAAAAACCACGATACGGAAAACCTTGCGAGACGCCGCCGCCGCCAATCCCATCTCGGGGGATTCTGGAGATCTCCTCCGGCACCCTGCCGGAGAGGGGATTCATCTCCCGGAGGACTCTACACCGCCATGGTCGCCTCCGGAGTGATGAGTGAGTAGTTTACCCCTGGACTATATGGGTCCATAGCAGTAGCTAGATGGTTGTCTTCTCCTCATGGTGCTTCATTGTTGGATCTTGTGAGCTGCCTAACATGATCAAGATCATCTATCTGTAATACTCTATGTTGTGTTTGTCGGGATCCGATGGATAGAGAATACCATGTTATGTTAATTATCAAGTTATTGCATATGTGTTGTTTATGATCTTGCATGCTCTCCGTTATTAGTAGAGGCTCTGGCCAAGTTGATGCTAGTAACTCCAAGAGGGAGTATTTATGCTCGATAGTGGGTTCATGCACGCATTGACACCTGGGACGATGATGAGAAAGTTCTAAGGTTGTGTTGTGCTTGTTGCCACTAGGGATAAAACATTGATGCTATGTCCGAGGGACGTTGTTATTGATTACATTACGCACCATACTTAATGCAATTGTCATGTTGTTTAGCAACTTAATACTGGAAGGGGTTCGGACGATAACACGAAGGTGGGCTTTTTAGGCATAGATGCGGTTGGATGGCGGTCTATGTACTTTGTCGTAATGCCCAATTAAATCTCACTATACTTATCATGACATGTATGTGCATTGTTATGCTCTCTTTATTTGTCAATTGCCCGACTGTAATTTGTTCACCCAACATGCTTTTATCTTATGGGAGAGACACCTCTAGTGAGCTGTGGACCCCGGTCCATTCTTTTAATCTTGAAATACAAATCTGCTTGCAATACTTGTTTCTACTGTTTTCTCTGCAAACAATCATCTTCCACACAATTCGGTTAATCCTTTGTTACTGACAAGCCGGTGAGATTGACAACCTCACTTGTTTCGTTGGGGCAAAGTACTTTGGTTGTGTTGTGCGGGTTCCACGTTGGCGCCGGAATCTCCGGTGTTGCGCCGCACTACATCCCGCTGCCATCAACCTTCAACGTGCTTCTTGGCTCCTCCTGGTTCGATAAACCTTGGTTTCTTTACGAGGGAAAACTTGCTGCTGTGCGCATCATACCTTCCTCTTGGGGTTGCCCAACGAACGTGTGAAATACACGCCATCAAGCATATTTTACAGGCGCCGTTGCCGGGGAGATCAAGACACGCTGCAAGGGGAGTCTCCACTTCTCAATCTCTTTACTTTGTTTTTGTCTTGCTTTATTCTATTTACTACTTTGTTTGCTGCATTATATCGAAACACAAAAAAAATTAGTTGCTAGTTTTACTTTATTCTTGTCTTGCACTCTATATCAAAAACAAAAAAAAATTAGTTACTTGTTTTACTTTACTTAATATCATGCATGTTTTTATTTCACTAGTTAAGCATAATGGAAAACAACAAAAATATGAGAGATCTTTATGAACTTTATCTTGAATTAGGACATGATGTGTTTGAAGAGAGAATTAAAAAACCCATGGAACTTTATATGCATGCTAACGGGAATGTTATTACTATGGATGCTTTGAACACCATTGTTGCTAATGCTATGGAAAATTCTAAGCTTGGGGAAGCTGGCTCGATGAGCAGGATCTTTTTAGTACCCCAAGCATTGAGGAGAAAATTTTCTTTTATGATTACAATATTCCTCCTATATATGATGATAGCCACTTTGTTGAATTTGCTCCCACTACAACTAATAAAATTGATTATGCTTACGTGGAGAGTAATAATTTTATGCATGAGACTCATGATAAGAATGCTTTATGTGATAGTTACATTGTTGAGTTTGCTCATGATGCTACTGAAAATTATTATGAGAGAGGAAAATATGGTTGTAGAAATTTTCATGTTACTAAAACACCTCTTTATGTGCTGAAATTTTTGAAGCTACACTTGTTTTATCTTCCTATGCTTGTTACTTTGCTCTTCATGAACTTGTTTATTTACAAGATTCCTATGCATAGGAAGCATTTTAGACTTAAATGTGTTTTGAATTTGCCTCTTGATGCTCTCTTTTGCTTCAAATACTATTTCTTGCGAGTGCATCATTAAAACTGCTGAGCCCATCCTAATGGCTATAAAGAAAGAACTTCTTGGGAGATAACCCATGTGTTATTTTGCTACAGCACTTTGTTTTATATTTGAGTCTTGGAAGTTGTTTACTACTGTATCAACCTCTCCTTATCTTAGTTTTGAGTTTTGTTGTGCCAAGTAAAGTCTTTGATAGTAAAGTAAGTACTAGATTTAGATTACTGCGCAGTTCCAGATTTCTTTGCTGTCATGAATCTGGGTCTACCTCCCTGTAGGTAGCTCAGAAAATTAAGCCAATTTACGTGCATGATCCTCAGATATGTACGCAACTTTCATTCAATTTGAGCATTTTTATTTGAGCAAGTCTTGTGGCCTAATAAAATCCATCTTTACGGACTGTTCTGTTTTGACAGATTCTGCCTTTTATTTCGCATTGCCTCTTTTGCTATGTTGGATGAATTTCTTTGATCCATTAATGTCCAGTAGCTTTATGCAATGTCCAGAAGTGTTAAGAATGATTGTGTCACCTCTGAACATGTGAATTTTTATTATGCACTAACCCTCTAATGAGTTGTTTCGAGTTTGGTGTGGAGGAAGTTTTCAAGGATCAAGAGAGGAGTATGATGCAATATGATCAAGGAGAGTGAAAGCTCTAAGCTTGGGGATGCCCCGGTGGTTCACCCTGCATATTCTAAGAAGACTCAAGCGTCTAAGCTTGGGGATGCCCAAGGCATCCCCTTCTTCATCGACAACATTATCGGGTTCCTCCCCCGAAACTATATTTTTATTCCGTCACATCTTATGCACTTTGCTTGGAGCGTCGGTTTGTTTTTGTTTTTGTTTTGTTTGAATAAAATGGATCCTAGCATTCACTTTATGGGAGAGAGACACGCTCCGCTGTAGCATATGGACAAGTATGTCCTTAGGCTCTACTCATAGTATTCATGGCGAAGTTTCTTCTTCGTTAAATTGTTATATGGTTGGAATTGGAAAATACTACATGTAGTAACTCTAAAATATCTTGGATAATTTGATACTTGGAAATTGTTGTTCTCATGTTTAAGCTCTTGCATCATATACTTTGCACCCATTAATGAAGAAATACTTAGAGCTTGCTAATTTGGTTTGCATATTTGGTTTCTCTAGAGTCTAGATAACGTCTAGTATTGAGTTTTGAACAACAAGGAAGACGGTGTAGAATCTTATAATGTTTACAATATGTCTTTTATGTGAGTTTTGCTGTACCGTTCATCCTTGTGTTTGTTTCAAATAACCTTGCTAGCCTAAACCTTGTATCGAGAGGGAATACTTCTCATGCATCCAAAATCCTTGAGCCAACCACTATGCCATTTGTGTCCACCATACCTACCTACTACATGGTATTTATCCGCCATTCCAAAGTAAATTGCTTGAGTGCTACCTTTAAAATTCCATCATTCACCTTTGCAATATATAGCTCATGGGACAAATAGCTTAAAAACTATTGTGGTATTGAATATGTACTTATGCACTTTATCTCTTATTAAGTTGCTTGTTGTGCGATAACCATGTTTCAGGGACGCCATCAACTATTCTTTGTTGAATATCTTGTGAGTTGCTATGCATGTCCGTCTTGTACGAAGTAAGAGAGATCTACCACCTTAATGGTTGGAGCATGCATATTGTTAGAGAAGAACATTGGGTCACTAACTAAAGCCATGAATCATGGTGGAAGTTTCAGTTTTGGACATATATCCTCAATCTCATATGAGAATAATAATTTTTGTCACGTGCTTATGCATTAAAGAGGAGTCCATTATCTGTTGTCCATGTTGTCCCGGTATGGATGTCTAAGTTGAGAATAATCAAAAGCGAGAAATCCAAAATGCGAGCTTTCTCCTTAGACCTTTGTACAGGCGGCATGGAGGTACCCCATTGTGACACTTGGTTAAAACATGTGCATTGCAAAGATCCGGTAGTCCAAGCTAATTAGGACAAGGTGCGGGCACTATTAGTATACTATGCATGAGACTTGCAACTTGTAAGATATAATTTACATAACTCATATGCTTTATTATTACCGTTGACAAAATTGTTTCATGTTTTCAAAATAAAAGCTCTAGCACAAATATAGCAATCGATGCTTTCCTCTTTGAAGGACCATTCTCTTTACTTTTATGTTGAGTCAGTTCACCTATCTCTCTCCACCTCAAGAAGCAAACACTTGTGTGAACTGTGCATTGATTCCTACATACTTGCATATTGTACTTGTTATATTACTCTATGTTGACAATTATCCATGAGATATACATGTTACAAGTTGAAAGCAACCGCTGAAACTTAATCTTCCTTTGTGTTGCTTCAATACCTTTACTTTGATTTATTGCTTTATGAGTTAACTCTTATGCAAGACTTATTGATGCTTGTCTTTAAGTACTATTCATGAAAAGTCATTGCTTTATGATTCACTTGTTTACTCATGTCATTACCATTGTTTTGATCGCTGCATTCATTACATATGTTTACAAATAGTATGATCAAGGTTATGATGGCATGTCACTTCGAAATTATCTTTGTTATCGTTTTACTCGCTCGGGACGAGCGAGAACTAAGCTTAGGGATGCTGATACGTCTCCGACGTATCGATAATTTCTTATGTTCTATGTCATATTATTGATGATACCTACATGTTTTATGCACACTTTATGTCATATTCATGCATTTTCGGAACTAACCTATTAACAAGATGCCGAAGTGCCGATTCTTGTTTTCTGCTTGTTTTTGGTTTCAGAAATCCTAGTAACGAAATATTCTCGGAATTGGACGAAATCAAGACCCGGGGGCCTATTTTGCCACGAACCTTCCGGAAGACCGAAGAGCATACAAAGTGGGGCCACGAGGTGGCCGGACCACAAGGCGGCGCGGCCAAGGGGGGCCCGCGCCGCCCTGTGGTGTGGGCCCTCGTCGGCCCCCGACTCTGCCCTTCCGCCTACTTAAAGCCTCCGTCGCGAAACCCCGATGCGAAAAACCACGATACGGAAAACCTTACTGAGACGCCGCCGCCGCCAATCCCATCTCGGGGGATTCTGGAGATCTCCTCCGGCACCCTGCCGGAGAGGGGATTCATCTCCCGGAGGACTCTACACCGCCATGGTCGCCTCCGGAGTGATGAGTGAGTAGTTCACCCCTGGACTATGGGTCCATAGCAGTAGCTAGATGGTTGTCTTCTCCTCATTGTGCTTCATTGTTGGATCTTGTGAGCTGCCTAACATGATCAAGATCATCTATCCGTAATACTCTATGTTGTGTTTGTCGGGATCCGATGGATAGAGAATACCATGTTATGTTAATTATCAAGTTATTGCATATGTGTTGTTTATGATCTTGCATGCTCTCCGTTATTAGTAGAGGCTCTGGCCAAGTTGATGCTAGTAACTCCAAGAGGGAGTATTTATGCTCGATAGTGGGTTCATGCCCGCATTGACACCGGGACGATGACGAGAAAGTTCTAAGGTTGTGTTGTGCTGTTGCCACTAGGGATAAAGCATTGATGCTATGTCCGAGGACGTAGTTATTGATTACATTACGCACCATACTTAATGCAATTGTCTGTTGTTTAGCAACTTAATACTGGTAGGGGTTCGGACGATAACCTGAAGGTGGACTTTTTAGGCATAGATGCAGTTGGATGGCGGTCTATGTACTTTGTCGTAATGCCCAATTAAATCTCACTATACTTATCATGACATGTATGTGCATTGTTATGCTCTCTTTATTTGTCAATTGCCCGACTGTAATTTGTTCACCCAACATGCTTTTATCTTATGGGAGAGACACCTCTAGTGAGCTGTGGACCCCGGTCCATTCTTTTAATCTTGAAATACAAATCTGCTGCAATACTTGTTTTCTTGTTTTCTCTGCAAACAATCATCTTCCACACAATTCGGTTAATCCTTTGTTACAGCAAGCCGGTGAGATTGACAACCTCACTGTTTCGTTGGGGCAAAGTACTTTGGTTGTGTTGTGCGGGTTCCACGTTGGCGCCGGAATCTGCGGTGTTGCGCCGCACTACATCCCGCTGCCATCAACCTTCAACGTGCTTCTTGGCTCCTCCTGGTTCGATAAACCTTGGTTTCTTTCTGAGGGAAAACTTGCTGCTATGCGCATCATACCTTCCTCTTGGGGTTGCCCAACGAACGTGTGAAATACACGCCATCACTGCATTCCATCTACAATGCACCAATGCCTGATACAGTGGGATGGAGACGACGTAGAAGTCGTACATGTAGATGACTCGATCAACGTCTCGATAGCCGGCATGAACATTTGGGACTCGGAAGACCAAGAACCACTCTCTGGAATCAGTTTGGACGGCTGTGATCGCATCGAGGTGACAAAAAACGGGGTGAGGCTGGTCTTATCCACCGGCCTGATAGAGTAGCAAGAGCAACATCCATTGACATACGTGGCAAGGCTGATCCATGCGATCGGCCCCAAAAAATAAAAAGCAAGGATCTCATTCCAAACATGTCACGTAGTCATGGTAGGAAGACTCCCTCCTGTAAGGGAGCACGTACAAGTTGTAAACCTTCATCGAGCAATTCAATCAACATGGAGGCCGATTCCAGCAATCGGCCAAATTATCCTCGCCATACGTTCTGCCTGTGTTCAACGTCGATCTGACAGGCGACGGGAAGCTAGGGTATGGGTTTACGTCAGCTGATGAGCTAGAAGATATTGACATTGGTCCTGGGGATAAGCCACGACCAACATTTATCAGCAAAAAGTTAGATCCGCATCTGAGGGGCCTGATGATAGCTTTGTTGAAAGAGTACCCGGATTGTTTTGCCAGGATTATACGGAGATGCCCGGGCTAGACAGGAGCATCATTGAGCATCGGCTGCCTCTTAAGAAAGGATTTCGGCCGTTCCGACAACGAGCACGGCAGATGAAGGCCGAAATTCTAGAAGAAGTCAAGAAGGAGATTGAGAAGATGTTGAGCGCCGGGTTCATCAGGCCATGCAGGTACGCTGAGTGGATATCTAGCATCGTACCTGTGGAGAAGAAGGACGGCCGATGGCGCGTCGCCATAGATTTTCGCGATCTCAATAGAGCCACTCCAAAGGATGAGTACCCTATGCCGGTAGCTGAAACGTTGATCAATGCAGCGGCTGGCCATAAGGTTTTAAGCTTCATGGATGGCAATGCCGGTTACAACCAGATTTTCATGGCTCCAGAAGATATACACAAGACGGCCTTCGAGTACCGGAGTTCGGTGGGCACTGTTCGAGTATGTGGTCATGACATTTGGGTTGAAGAATGCCGGTGCAACGTACCAACGAGCCATGAATTACACCTTTCATGATCTGATCGGCAAGTTGGTGGAGATCTACATTGATGACGTGGTGGTCAAGTCTGTCTCAGTAGAAGGACACCTGGAGGATTTGCGGGCGCATCCTGGACCGAACCAGAAAGTTCGGACTTAGAATGAATCCAAAGAAGTGTGCTTTTGGTGTGACGGCCGGTCAATTCCTGGGCTTCTTAGTACATGAACATGGAATTGAAATCGGCACTGAAAAGTCGAGGAGGCGATACGAACAATGAAGCCACCTACCACCAAGAAGGAACTCCAAAGCCTCATCGGCAAAATCAATTTCGTCAGAAGGTTCATCTCTAATCTGTCAGGACGAATTGAGCCGTTCATGGGATTGGTAAAAATCAAGCCTGATGAGGAGTTTTACTGGGGGCAGAGCAACAGCGAGCGTTTGATGAAATTAAAGAGTATCTAACGAAGCCGCCCGTGTTGGTTCCGCCCTAGCAAGACAGGACATTTTATATTTACCTGTCAGTAGCCGATACTTCTATCGCCTCAGTGGTAGTGCAAATCTATGATGGCATGGAAAGAGTCGCTTTCTACCTCAGCAAAAGGATGTTGGATGCAGAGACGAGGTACCCGGAGATCGAGAAGTTGTGCCTCTGCCTATTTTTACCTGCACCAAGCTTCGTCACATCTTCCTGACGGCAGAAATCGTCGTCATTTGCAAATCAGACGTCATCAAGCACACGGTGTCGACTCCTGTTTTGAAAGGCCGACTCGGTAAATGGATGTTTGCGTTATCGGAATTGGACCTCCGGTATCAACCTGCGAAAGCAGTCAAAGGACAGACCTTAGCCGATCTAATCGCTGAACGAATCAGCACTAACATAGCAGCGCTGTCTATACGTGCATGGGCCATGTTCTTCGATGGATCGGTTTGCGACGGTGGTTGCGGCATCGGCATCCTACTCGTGTCGCCCCGGGGGGCAACCTACACCTTCTCCATCAGGCTATCTACCCCTTGCACCAATAATGTTGCTGAGTATGAAGCGGTACGTAAGGGGATGGAGTTGCTGATTGAAGCCGGGGCAGAAGTAGTGGAACTCTTTGGAGATTCAAAGTTGGTGATCTCCCAGCTCACGGACGAATACAAGTGTGAGAGCGAGTCACTCTTCCCGTTATGGATGCATTGCCGCGAGTTGATGACACAGTTCAGGTACATAAATTTCAACTGGGTCCCAAGGTCGCAGAATACGGAGGCGAACGATCTCGCACAGATGGCGTCAGGATATAAGGAGACAGTGGAAGAAGCCGATGTCCAGATACTTTTCATGGAGCCAGATGATTGGAGAGCCGATATCTTCAATTACTTGAAAGATCCGGCTCGGGGGGCACCTAAATGGATAAGGTACAAGGCCATGAAGTATGTCCTTATCGGAGATGACATGTTCTACAGGACCTTGGAAGGGTTACTTCTCAAATGTTTGGGAACAGCCGAGGCAAATCGACTCTTACACGAGGTACATGAAGGCGCCTGTGGAACTCATCAATCGGCTCATAAGATGAAGTGGTTGATCGGGCGATCAGGGTTTTATTGGCCTACCATGCTTGAGGACTGTTTCAATTACTATAAAGGGTGTCAGGCATGTCAGAGGTTTGGGAGTATCCAGATGGTGCCCGCATCAGCGATGAACCCCATCATCAAGCCTTGGCCATTTCGAGGGTGGGGCATGGACATGATCGGCAAAATCCATCCTGCATCGAGCAAAGGCCACGAGTGGATCTTGGCCATTACAGATTATTTTACTAAATGGGTGGAAGCCGTCCCTATGAAGTCAGTAAAATCAGAAGATGTTATCAATTTTGTGAAAGAACATGTCATTCATAGGTTCGGTATTCCCCATACTATCACGACCGATGGAGGTTCGGTCTTCATCTCTAAGGAGTTCAGAAGGTTCTGCGACGACATGGGAATTAAGCTGACCCGATCGTCTCCATACTATGCTCAGGCGAATGGGCAGGCTGAAGCGTCCAACAAAAGCCTTATCAAGCTGATTAAGAGGAAAATCGACGAGTATCCTAGACGTTGGCACGAGGTATTATCGGAGGCTTTGTGGGCTTATCGCATGTCATGTCATGGAGCAGTGAAAACCTCACCATACCATCTGGTCTATGGGCAAGAAGCCGTGTTACCCTGGGAGATCACGGCTGGGTCGAGACGTGTCACGTTTCAGAATGACTTGACGACTGAAGAGTATACAGCCCTGATGAGTGATAGCGTTGAGGATCTGACGGAACTCAGACTTTGGTCACTTGAGAAAATTAAGGAGAACAAGGCCAAGGTGGCTCGTGCATATAATAAGAAGGTGAAGCCAAAGGAGTTCCACGTTGGTGATCTGATAGTGGCGCACCCTATGGATTTGATAGTGGCGCACTGTTTTGCTTAGCAGTGGCGCATAGCAGGTGCGGCACTACCATTTGTGATAGTAGTGGCGCATTAGGAGGTGCGCCATTGCTAATAGTTAGCAGTGGCGTGATAGTAGTGGCGCACCACTAGTGCGCCACTGATGGCAAAAAGTGGTGCGCCACTGATTGCCTGTTTTCTAGTAGTGCAATGTTCAACTCCAAATTTTGGCTCTGCGATTGAGGCCTCTCTTCGAAGAAATTATATCACAAGAATAAAGTGTTTTTGCGCCAGATAGACTCATCACCGATAATGTGTTAACCGCATATGCATGCATTCACCTGAAAATGAAGGGAAGAGTGGTTAGTGGATATTCGATGCTGGACATGATGTTTTGGTTCATAGGAATAAATGTACCTAGTAAGAAAATTGCATTTTAAGTTTATGCTAAAATGTTCAAAAAAAATTGGAAAAAATCCCGGGTGTGTGTAAGGGCATTCCATATCCACCCACCTCGTGCATACATACGGTTCTCATTTCTCTCCCCCCTCTCCCCTCTCCCCCCCTTGAGAGTCGCCGCCCACTCTTCAGCCCCTCTCATCTCTCTCTCTGGCGGCTCTGCCGGCCGGAGTAAAGGCGAGAGAGGGTGTCCGGCCCTTCTGTACATAGTAGCTATGGCTAGTGTTGGCGAGCCACCAGTAGTTAGTAGTAGGGCAACAGTGATTTTGGGCAAGATCTGGTATAGCCTGGTGCGATTTCTTCCTCTGCTCTGATGGCAGGAGTGGGTGGGCGGCGTCTCCTATCCAGGGATCTCCATGAATGAGCCCAGCGTTCTCCAGATCTGCAGTGTTGCGGTGCTGCTTCTCCTTCTCCTGGCTGGCCGTGGAGACGAGGGACAGAAGGAGTGCAATGAAGCAGTAGGTGGAGCTGAAGGATGGCGGGGGGGGTATCCTCTGCTTTGGTGCGGTGGCGCGGCGCCAAGCGGTCGTCCATGAAGCCCTCTACAACTCTTCCAAGGTGGAAGATTGCTGAGTTTAATTCCGTGACGGGCCCTCTTGATAATCGCCGATGTTGTCTTCTCCAAGGTCGTTGTCTTTGTCTCTACTCTCTTGGTCAGCCGTGGTGGCGAGGGGAGGAGCTCGGCAGCTTGGTGGCTCTTGAAGTTTGGCAACAGCGTGTGGAGATTTCGGAGTCTGTTCTCCCTTCGGCAGTTTGATGGTGCTCCGGTGATGGCCCCAGACAATCTTGCTGAGCGCTGTTGTGGAAGCGGTTGGGAAATCCCAAGAGGAAGGTGTGATGAGCACATCAAAAAGTTTTCCCTCAGTAAGAAACCAAGGTTTAATCGACCAGTAGGAGAAGGGTGTGACTTCTGAAGGTGTTGTTAGCTGACTAGTGGCAGGGCGCACTACTAGCGTTAGCAACAACGTGGAACCTGCAAACAACACAACCAAAGTACTTTACCCCAACTTGCAGTGAGGTTGTCAATCTCACCGGTTTGCTGAACATAAAGGATTATACGTATCGAGTGGAAAGAGATGTTTGCAGTATTAAAGAGAACATGAATTGCAGTAAGTAAACATAACATGATTGCAGTGGTTGAATTTATCAGTGTAAAAAAAACAGACCGGGGTCCACAGTTCACTAGAGGTGTCTCTTCATAAAGATAAATAGCATGTCGGGTGAACAAATTACAGCTAGACAATTGACAGAATATCAACCATACATGACAAGATGATTACTATGAGATTTGTTTGGGCATTACAACATAATACATACACCGTAATTCAACTGCCTCTATGACTAATAATCCACCTTCCGGTTATCGTTCGAACCCCTTTCAGTATTAAGTTCCAAGCAACAGATTATCGTATTAAGCAATGTGTGTAAAGTAATCAATATAATTACCCTTGGATAAAACATTGTTGTTTTCTTCCTAGTAGCAACAACACATCTACAATTTTAGAAGTTACTGTCACTCTCCCAGATTACTAGAGGCATGAACCTACTATCGAGCATAAATACTCCCTCTTGGAGTCACAAGCATCTACTTGGCCAGAGTATCTACTAGCAACGGAGAGCATGCAAGATCACAAATAACATATGACATGAATATATAATCGACCTCAATATAGTATACAATATTCATCGGATCTCATCAAACAGAACATGTAGGATTACATAAGGATGATCTTGATCATGTAGGGCAGCTCACAACATCTATACATGAAGCACAAATTGGAGAACACAACCATCTAGCTACTGCTATGGACCCATAGTCCAGGGATGAACTACTCACGCATCGCTTCGGATGCGGTCATGGCGATGTAGATGCCTCCGTCGATGATTTCCCCCTCCGGCAGGGTGCCGGGAAGAGCTTCAGAACCCCCGAGATGGGTTCTACGATGGCAGTCGCGACGGAACTTTTCGTGGACAGAAGCTCGGTATCCAGGGTTTTCCCGAGATCATGTTAATATAGGCGGAGGATTTAGGTCGGTGGGCTGCCTGGGGGCCCACATCATGCCTTGGCGCGGGCCTAGGCTTGCCCGCGCCAAGGGAAGGTGTGGCCGCCCTGGGGTGCCACTTCGTCACCCCTCCGGAATTCATCTTCATTTCGGTAAAATATTGATTTCAACTTTTGTTTCATCCAGTTCCGAGAATATTACCTGTAAAAATTTTCTAAAATACAAAAACAGCAGAAAACAGGGAACTGACACTATGGCATTTTGTTAATAGGTTAGTGCCGGAAATCATATAAAAGTGCAGCGAAGTGTAAGCAAAACATATATAAATTGGTGTAAAACAACCATGGAGCATCAAAAATTATAGATACATTTGCGACGTATCAAGCATCTCCAAGCTTAACTCCTGCTAGTCCTCGAGTAGGTAAGTGATAACAAAATAATTTTTGAGGTGACATGAAGGCAACACAATCTTGATGAAGTTATTGTAAAGCATTAAGCTGGGATCAAAGTACTCTAAACATAGGCATGATAGATATAATTCAATAGAACTTAGCATAGATATAATTCAATAGAACTTAGCAACTATGTTATAACATGAGAAGTAACTCAAACAAAAGATCATGAATAATAGTGCATTGAAAGCAACTATTTGTGTAAGGGCATCTCCAACGGCGCGACGCAAACGGACGGTGAGCGACCGTTTTCGTCCGCTGTGACTGGAAATGCGTCTGGCACCACCTCCAGCGGGGCGACGCAAAGTGACCGGACCATCCGCGGAGACGCAAATCTGGCTCAAATATGCGCCTCGGATGCGTCTCTGCGGACGCTGCGCGGATGTGCAAAGTGTCCGCTTGCGTTTGGCGGATGTTTCGTCGGGCCCACCTGGCAACGACTCTGCGTCGATGCGTCTTCTCAAACGCGCTAGCGACTGGCGCCGCTGCGTCGCTTCGGCAGTCTGCGCCACGTTAATGGCGATGTCTCGGCTGCCGAGCGGCCGCAGCCTACCTCCGCCAACCACGTTAATGGCGACGCCACGCGTCCCGCGGCCATCGCCTGCCTCCAGCCTATATAAAGGGGGCGCGCGTTCTTCTTCCTCGTCCACTCCTCCAAAGAAACCCTAGCCGCCACAAAGCTCCACCGTAGCGCCGCCTAGGTGTTCCTGCGACGTAGCCAGGCCCGTGAGGAAGTCCATGGCGGGTCCTAGTGGCCGGCGAGGCGGTCGAGGCCGCGGCCCTGGGCGCCCCCGGGGCCGGGGCAGGGGCCACCGTGGTGGAGCAGCTATGGCCCCACGCTCACCTTCGCCTGGGCCCTCCTCGTCTTCGCAGGAGGACCGCTGCTTCTAGTTTCTCCTCCGCATTGAGAACGACCCACTCGGCATCAAGCGGCTCCCGGACAAGTTCGCCGAGTTCATCGATGGCGTCGAGCCGGCTCATTTGCAGCTATGGGAGGCCAGCTGCAACTTCTGCCGCTGGACCGTGGAGGTCTTGTTCGACGGGTACGGCAAGATGTACCTACACACGGGGTGGGACAAGTTCGCCCGTGACCTCGCGCTCGATCCCGGCTGCCAGCTCACCTTCCTCTACGAGGGAGACGACGAGATGATCGTCAAGGTGTTCGACGACACATCCTGTCGCATGCACTACCACACCGGCGAATCCGGCTCGGACACCGATAGTTAGAACTTAGAGTGTTCTTTCTTTGCAGCGAATCTGCCTACGGGCCAGACGAAGCCAGTAGTGGAGGTTTCTGTCTGTTCTTCCTCGGGAGAACCAACAAGGGCACCGTCCCCCGCTGGATTACCAGTTTGAGTGTCTGGGTGTGTGATACGTCTCCGACGTATCGATAATTTCTTATGTTCCATGCCACATTATTGATGATATCTACATGTTTTATGCACACTTTATGTCATATTTATGTGTTTTCCGGAACTAACCTATTGACGAGATGCCGAAGGGCCAGTTGCTATTTTCTGCTGTTTTTGGTTTCAGAAATTCTAGTAAGGAAATATTCTCGGAATCGGACGAAATCAACGCCCAGCATCTTAGAATCCCCGGAAGCATCCAGAACACCCGAGAGTCGCCAGAGGGGGGCCACAGGCCCACCGGATGATAGGGCGGCGCGGCCCGAGCCCTGGCCGCGCCACCCTAGCGTGTCACCGCCTTGTTGACCTTCTGACGCCGCCTCTTCGCCTATTTAAGCCCCCTCGACCTAAAACCTCGATACGGAAAAACCACGGTACGAGAAACCTTCCAGAGCCGCCGCCATCGCGAAGCCAAGATCTGGGGGACAGGAGTCTCTATTCCGGCACGCTGCCAGGACGGGGAAGTGCCCCCGGAAGGCTTCTCCATCGACACCACCGCCATCTTCATCAACGCTGCTGTCTCCCATGAGGAGGGAGTAGTTCTCCATCGAGGCTCGGGGCTGTACCGGTAGCTATGTGGTTAATCTCTCTCCTATGTGCTTCAATACAATAATCTCATGAGCTGCCTTACATGATTGAGATTCATATGATGATGCTTGTAATCTAGATGTCATTGTGCTAGTCAAGTGGGTTTTACTTATGTGATCTCCGGAGACTCCTTGTCCCACGTGTGTAAAGGTGACAGTGTGTGCACCGTGTGGGTCTCTTAGGCTATATTTCACAGAATACTTATTCACTGTTATGAATGGCATAGTGAAGTGCTTATTTATATCTCTTTATGATTGCAATGTGTTTTGTATCACAATATATCTGCGTGCTACTCTAGTGATGTTATTAAAGTAGTTTATTCCTCCCGCACGGTGTAATGGTGACGAGTGTGTGCATCGTGTAGTACTTGGCGTAGGCTATGATTGTGATCTCTTGTAGATTATGAAGTTAACTATTGCTATGATAGTATTGATGTGATCTATTCCTCCTTTCGTAGTGTGAAGGTGACAGTGTGCATGCTATATTAGTACTTGGTTTGGTTATGTTGATCTGTTATGCACTCTAAGGTTATTTAAATATGAACATTGAATATTGTGGAGCTTGTTAACTCCGGCATTGAGGGTTCGTGTAATCCTACACGGTTAGTGGTGTTCATCATCCAACAAGAGGGTGTAGAGTCTAGCATCTATCTATTTATTCTGTTATGTGATCAATGTTGAGAGTGTCCACTAGTGAAAGTATGATCCCTAGGCCTTGTTCCTAAATACTGCTATCGCTGCTTGTTTACTGTTTTACTGCATCTTTACTTCCTGCAATATTACTATGAAGGAGATATGCCCTAGAGGCAATAATAAAGTTTTTATTATTTATATCTTTATGTTTATGATAAATGTTTATATATCATGCTAAAATTGTATTAACCGAAACATTAGTACATGTGTGATATGTAGACAACAAAGAAGTCCCTAGTATGCCTCTTAAACTAGCTTGTTGATTAATGGATGATTAGTTTCATAATCATGAACATTGGATGTTATTAATAACAAGGTTATATCATTGTATGAATGATGTAATGGATACACCCAATTAAGCGTAGCATAAGATCTTGTCATTAAGTTATTTGCTATAAGCTTTCAATACATAGTTACCTAGTCCTTATGACCATGAGATCATATAAATCACTTATACCGGAAAGGTACTTTGATTACACCAAACACCACTGCGTAAATGGGTGGCTATAAAGGTGGGATTAAGTATCCGGAAAGTATGAGTTGAGGCATATGGATCAACAGTGGGATTTGTCCATCCCGATGACGGATAGATATACTCTGGGCCCTCTCGGTGGAATGTCGTCTAATGTCTTGCAAGCATATGAATAAGTTCATAAGAGACCACATACCACGGTACGAGTAAAGAGTACTTGTCGGAGACGAGGTTGAACAAGGTATAGAGTGATACCGAAGATCAAACCTCGGACAAGTAAAATATCGCGAGACAAAGGGAATTGGTTTTGTATGTGAATGGTTCATTCGATCACTAAAGTCATCGTTGAATATGTGGGAGCCATTATGGATCTCCAGATCCCGCTATTGGTTATTGGTCGGAGTGAGTACTCAACCATGTCCGCATAGTTCACGAACCGTAGGGTGACACACTTAAGGTTGGATGTTGAAATGGTAGTACTTGAATATGGAATGGAGTTCGAATATTTGTTCGGAGTCCCGGATGAGATCCCGGACATCACGAGGAGTTCCGGAATGGTCCGGAGAATAAGATTCATATATAGGATGTCATTTTATGTGAATTAAAATGTCGTGGAAGGTTCTATGGAAGGTTCTAGAAGGTTCTAGAAAAGTCCGGAAGAAACCACCAAGGAAGGTGGAGTCCACATGGGACTCCACCTCCATGGCCGGCCAACCCTAGTGGGGGAGGAGTCCCAAGTGGACTCCCCCTTAGGGGGCCGGCCACCCCCATATGGGAGGTGGAACTCCCACCTTTGGTGGGAGTCCTAGCTTGGCTAGGTTTCCCTCCTTATGGAAGGTTTTTGGTTCGGGTCTTATTCGAAGACTTGGAGACCAACTCTTGGGGATCCACCTATATAATGAGGGGCCAAGGGAGGGGCCGGCCACCCCAAGACCACAAGCTGGCCGCCCCCCTTGAAGTGGCCGGCCACCCCCTCCCAAACCCTAGCCGCCCCCTCTCCTCCATATCTCCCGCGTAGCTTTAGCGAAGCTCCGCCGGAGTTCTCCACCACCACCGACACCACGCCGTCGTGCCGTCGGATTCAAGAGGAGCTACTACTTTCGCTGCCCGCCGGAACGGGAGGTGGACGTCGTCTTCATCAACAACCGAACGTGTGACCGAGTACGGAGGTGCTGCCCGTTCGTGGCGCCGGAACCGATCGTGATCAAGATCTTCTACGCGCTTTTGCAAGCGGCAAGTGAACGTCTACCGCAGCAACAAGAGCCTCATCTTGTAGGCTTTGGAATCTCTTCAAGGGTGAGACTCGATACCCCCTCGTTGCTACCGTCTTCTAGATTGCATCTTGGCTTGGATTGCGTGTTCGCGGTAGGAAAATTTTTGTTTTCTATGCTACGTTATCCTACATACTACCATCAACTGCACGCCAGCAAGCACTTTTCTGGCGAAGTTACTACTGCTCATATTCATTCATACCACCTGTATTTCACTATCTCTTTGCCGAACTAGTGCACCTATTAGGTGTGTTGGGGACACAAGAGACTTCTTGCTTTGTGGTTGCAGGGTTGCATGAGAGGGATATCTTTGACCTCTTCCTCCCCGAGTTCGATAAACCTTGGGTGATCCACTTAAGGGAAACTTGTCGCTGTTCTACAAACCTCTCGCTCTTGGAGGCCCAACACTGTCTACAAGAATAGAAGCACCCGTAGACATCAAGCTATTTTCTCGGCGCCGTTGCCGGGGAGGAAAGGTAAAAGGTACTCACACTCCGGATCTCGGCTACTAAGCTATTTTCGCCGTTGTAAGTACTCGAAGCTATTTCCTTTAGATCCTGCAATTGCATCTTTTTGTTTCTTGTTTACACTAGTTTGGCATAATGGACAACAGTGAGCTTCTTATTCTATTTCCCGATTTAAGACATGGATGGTTTGATGCGAAAATTAAAAAACCTATGGAACATATTAGTATGAACGCTTTGAACACCATTGTTGCTAATGATATGAAAAAATCTAAGCTTGGGGAAGTCTGGCTTTGATGAGCATGATATTTTTAGTCCCCCAAGCATTGAGGAGAAAATTTACTTTGACGATACTTTGCCTCCTATTTATGATGATTATAATGATATTGGTCTTTTAGTACCACTTGTTATGGAGGATAAATTTGATTATGATTACAATATGCCTCCTATATTTGATGATGAGAATAATAATGATAGCTACTTTGTTGAATTTGCTCCCACTACAACTAATAAAATTGATTATGCCTATGTGGAGAGTAATAATTTTATGCATGAGACTCATGATAAGAATGCTTTATGTGATAGTTATATTGTTGAGTTTGCTCATGTTGCTACTGAAAGTTATTATGAGAGAGGAAAATATGGTTGTAGAAATTTTCATGTTACTAAAATACCTCTCTATATGCTGAAATTTTTGAAGTTGCACTTGTTTTATCTTTCTATGCTTGTTGCATCATGCTTCATGAATTTGTTTATTTACAAGATTCCTATGCATAGGAAGCATGTTAGACTTAAATGTGTTTTGAATTTGCCTCTTGATGCTCTCTTTTGCTTCAACTACTATTTCTTGCGAGTGCATCATTAAAACTACTGAGCCCATCTTAATGGCTATAAAGAAAGAACTTCTTGGAAGATAACCCATGTGTTTATTTTGTTACAGTACTTTTATTTTGTATTTGTGTCTTGGAAGTTGCTACTACTGTAGCAACCTCTCCTTATCTTAGTTTTATGCATTGTTGTGCCAAGTAAAGTCTTTGATAGTAAGGTTCATACTAGATTTGGATTACTGCGCAGAAACAGATTTCTTTGCTGTCACGAATCTGGGCTTAATTTTCTGTAGGTAACTCAGAAAATTATGCCAGTTTACGTGAGTGATCCTCAGATATGTACGCAACTTTCATTCAATTTGGGCATTTTCATCTGAGCAAGTCTGGTGCCATTTTAAAATTCGTCTTTACGGACTGTTACTTGTTTGACAGATTCTGCCTTTTATTTCGCATTGCCTCTTTTGTCTGTGTTGGATGGATTTCTTTGTTCCATTACCTTCCAGTAGCTTTGTGCAATGTCCAGAAGTGTTAAGAATGATTGTGTCACCTCTGAACATGTGAATTTTTGATTATGCACTAACCCTCTAATGAGTTTGTTTCGAGTTTGGTGTGGAGGAAGTTTTCAAGGGTCAAGAGAGGAGGATGATATACTATGATCAAGAAGAGTGAAGAGTCTAAGCTTGGAGATGCCCCCGTGGTTCATCCCTGCATATTTCAAGAAGACTCAAGCATCTAAGCTTGGGGATGCCCAAGGCATCCCCTTCTTCATCGACAACTTATGAGGTTTCTTCTCTTGAAACTATATTTTTATTCAGTCACATCTTATGTACTTTACTTGGAGCGTCTGTTTGTTTTTGTTTTTGTTTGTGTTTGAATAAATTCATGCTTGTGTGGGAGAGAGACACGCTCCGCTGTTGCATATGGACAAATATGTCCTTAGGCTTTACTCATAGTATTCATGGCGAAGGTTGAATCTTCTTCGTTAAATTGTTATATGGTTGGAATTGGGAAATGCTACATGTACTAATTCTAAAATGTCTTGAATAATGTAATACTTGGCAATTGTTGTGCTCATGTTTAAGCTCTTGCATCATATACTTAGCACCCATTAATGAAGAAATACAAAGAGCTTGCTAAAATTTGGTTTGCATATTTGGTCTCTCTAAAGTCTAGATAATTTCTAGTATTGAGTTTTGAACAACAAGGAAGACGGTGTAGAGTCTTATAATGTTTACAATATGTCTTTTATGTGAGTTTTGCTGCACCGGTTCATCCTTGTGTTTGTTTCAAATAACCTTGCTAGCCTAAACCTTGTATCGAGAGGGAATACTTCTCATGCATCCAAAATCCTTGAGCCAACCACTATGCCATTTGTGTCCACCATACCTACCTACTACATGGTATTTCTCCGCCATTCCAAAGTAAATTGCTTGAGTGCTACCTTTAAATTTCCATCATTCGCCTTTACAATATATAGCTCATGGGACAAAATAGCCTAAAAACTATTGTGGTATTGAATATGTACTTACGCACTTTATCTCTTATTAAGTTGCTTGTTGTGCGATAACCATGTTCCTAGGGACGCCATCAACTCTTTGTTGAATATCATGTGAGTTGCTATGCATGTCCGTCTTGTCTGAAGTAAGAGAGATCTACCACTTTAATGGTTAGAGCATGCATATTGTTAGAGAAGAACATTGGGCCGCTAACTAAAGCCATGATTCATGGTGGAAGTTTCGGTGTGGACAACTAATCCTCAATCTCTTATGAGAATTTTAAGCTGTTGTTGTATGCTTATGCATTAAAGAGGAGTCCATTATCTGTTGTCTATGTTGTCCCGGTATGGATGTCTAAGTTGAGAATAATCAAAAGCGAGAAATCCAATGCGAGCTTTCTCCTTAGACCTTTGTACATGCGGCATAGAGGTCCCCTTTGTGACACTTGGTTGAAACATATGCTATGCAATGATAATCCGCGGTAGTCCAAGCTAATTAGGACAAGGTGCGGGCACTATTAGTATACTATGCATGAGGCTTGCAACTTGTAAGATATAATTTACATAATACATGTGCTTTATTACTACCGTTGACAAAATTATTTCATGTTTTCAAAATAAAAGCTCTAGCATAAATATAGCAATCGATGCTTCCCTCTGCGAAGGGCCATTCTTTTACCTTTTATGTTGAGTCAGTTCACCTATTTCTTTCCACCTCAAGAAGCAAACACTTGTGTGAACTGTGCATTGATTCCTACATACTTGCATATTGCACTTGTTATATTACTTTACATTGACAATATCCATGAGATATACATGTTATAAGTTGAAAGCAACCGCTGAAACTTAATCTTCCTTTGTGTTGCTTCAATACCTTTACTTTGATTTATTGCTTTATGAGTTAACTCTTATGCAAGACTTATTGATGCTTGTCTTGAAGTACTATTCATGAAAAGTCTTTGCTTTATGATTCATTTGTTTACTCATGTCATTACCATTGTTTTGATCGCTGCATTCATTACATATGCTTACAATAGTATGATCAAGGTTATGATGGCATGTCACTCCGAAATTATCTTTGTTATCGTTTACCTGCTCGGGACGAGCAGGAACTAAGCTTGGGGATCCTGATACGTCTCCGACGTATCGATAATTTCTTATGTTCCATGCCACATTATTGATGATATCTACATGTTTTATGCACACTTTATGTCATATTTATGTGTTTTCCGGAACTAACCTATTGACGAGATGCCGAAGGGCCAGTTCTGTTTTCTGCTGTTTTTGGTTTCAGAAATTCTAGTAAGGAAATATTCTCGGAATCGGACGAAATCAACGCCCGAGCATCTTAGAATCCCCGGAAGCATCCAGAACACCCGAGAGTCGCCAGAGGGGGCCACAGGCCCACCAGATGATAGGGCGGCGCGGCCCAGGCCCTGGCCGCGCCACCCTAGCGTGTCACCGCCTCGTTGACCTTCTGACGCCGCCTCTTCGCCTATTTAAGCCCCCTCGACCTAAAACCTCGATACGGAAAAACCACGGTACGAGAAACCTTCCAGAGCCGCCGCCATCGCGAAGCCAAGATCTGGGGGACAGGAGTCTCTGTTCCGGCACGCCGCCGGGACGGGGAAGTGCCCCCGGAAGGCTTCTCCATCGACACCACCGCCATCTTCATCAACGATGCTGTCTCCCATGAGGAGGGAGTAGTTCTCCATCGAGGCTCGGGGCTGTACCGGTAGCTATGTGGTTAATCTCTCTCCTATGTGCTTCAATACAATAATCTCATGAGCTGCCTTACATGATTGAGATTCATATGATGATGCTTGTAATCTAGATGTCATTGTGCTAGTCAAGTGGGTTTTGCTTATGTGATCTCCGGAGACTCCTTGTCCCACGTGTGTAAAGGTGACAGTGTGTGCACCGTGTGGGTCTCTTAGGCTATATTTCACAGAATACTTATTCACTGTTATGAATGGCATAGTGAAGTGCTTATTTATATCTCTTTATGATTGCAATGTGTTTTGTATCACAATATATCTGCGTGCTACTCTAGTGATGTTATTAAAGTAGTTTATTCCTCCTGCACGGTGTAATGGTGACAGTGTGTGCATCGTGTAGTACTTGGCGTAAGCTATGATTGTGATCTCTTGTAGATTATGAAGTTAACTATTGCTATGATAGTATTGATGTGATCTATTCCTCCTTTCGTAGTGTGAAGGTGACAGTGTGCATGCTATGTTAGTACTTGGTTTGGTTATGTTGATCTGTTATGCACTCTAAGGTTATTTAAATATGAACATTGAATATTGTGGAGCTTGTTAACTCCGGCATTGAGGGTTCGTGTAATCCTACACAGTTAGTGGTGTTCATCATCCAAAAAGAGGGTGTAGAGTCTAGCATTTATCTATTTATTCTGTTATGTGATCAATGTTGAGAGTGTCCACTAGTGAAAGTATGATCCCTAGGCCTTGTTCCTAAATACTGCTATCGCTGCTTGTTTACTGTTTTACTGCATCTATACTTCCTGCAATATTACTACCATCAACTGCACGCCAGCAAGCACTTTTCTGGCGCCGTTACTACTGCTCATATTCATTCATACCACCTGTATTTCACTATCTCTTCGCCGAACTAGTGCACCTATTAGGTGTGTTGGGGACACAAAAGACTTCTTGCTTTGTGGTTGCAGGGTTGCATGAGAGGGATATCTTTGACCTCTTCCTCCCTGAGTTCGATAAACCTTGGGTGATCCACTTAAGGGAAACTTGCTGCTATTCTACAAACCTCTGCTCTTGGAGGCCCAACACTGTCTACAAGAATAGAAGCACCCGTAGACATCAGTGTGCCCTCGAATGTTCTTTCTTGGCAGTGAACAAACGAAAATCAACACAACTGGTTTCTATTTTTAAAATATTTTTATTTGTGTCAACCATGGTTCAAACTATGTATTACTTTGTGTAAACCATGTTCCAAACTATGTATTAGTTTGTGTAAAATAATCTTCCAATATGTCATATTTGGAACTATGTTCAAATGGAAAAGAGAAAAAAACAAAAAATGCGTCAGGCCGCTGGAGCCACCCCCAGACGCAAACGGACGCGTGGACAAAAACGGTCATTTCAGCGTCCGCGGCGCGACGCAAAAGGAAGAGCGCGGACAATAAAATGTGTCGTGCCGCTGGAGATGCCCTAAGTGCTGATTCATGTATGTGTAATAATGGAAGTGGAAATTTGTGAATTTTGTAGTTAAGAAAATACTCGTAAATTGTCTCTAATACACCTTTGCCAAACAAGGGACACGAACCCTTGTATTTTAATTAAAGGAAACGCATTCAACTCTAAAAAATTGTTTCAAGTTTCACCGTAGCTCACAATTGGGTGATTGTGAAACAACGAAGCTTTCAACCGGCCAGAGAGTAAACAAGGCCACACATCGCAACACAACACCACATGACACAACACAACGTACCAGTTGCTGAACAGAGCCAGCAGAAACACACAACGGATACAAAGCGCTGATGAACAAGTTATAACATCAGAAACAACAACAAACAAAGAACTGTAATACTTTTCCTTTTCTGTTTGTTTTCTTTTGTTGAACTGTCAACAATAAATCTTTTATTTCCGTTATGAATGTAATAGAAAGGGGAGGAAATCCTCGTTGGAAAACAGCAAACAAAGAACCATCTTGTAGTTGTTGATGCTCTCCACCGCGACCGAAGCACCATATATGGGAGAACGAAGACGAGTTCGACAAGTAAAGAGAAGAGGTATACAGTTCCACAAATAACTCCGACGATTATTTCTCCGTCTCATCATCCCCTAACTGCTAAAACTAAATGCAAAATTCGGTCGATTATCTAGGAGTAGATTAGCTAATGTAGTGGATCTTCGCCCGAATGACTAGCAATTGTCAGATTCTGTCTCACGTGACATCTCCTCCAACGACTTGCCCTTGGGTTCCGGCACTAGGAACGTGAGCATAAACCCCATCAAGCTGCATCCGGCGAGTACGAAGAGCGAGTTGCGGACGCCAATGCCAGGCAGGTACCCATGGGCCGTCTTTGCCGGGTCCGGGCTTTGGGCCAGGTAGGCGGCGGAGATGCCTGAATGCATCCGGGGTCGGCGCTGGGCGGACGTGGGGGATGAGGCGGACGCCGAGGAGGCCGCGGAAGCCACCCGCGTGGAGGCCATCGCGCGCTGCACGCCGCCGGGGGTGGCGACGCTTGGAGACTATCTCGCCGTCGCGCGTCGTGGTCGTCCTCGCCGTTCGCCTCCCCAGGCTCGACGTCCGGTGGGACGGGGGCGCTGCCAGCCGCCGGTGGGTCGGGCTTCGCCGGCGCGGCGCGTGCCCTCGACCTCGTCCGGGGCGGAGCCGCCCCCTATCTCCTCGCCGTCGGCGGCGTCCTTCGGTGACCCCAGCTCGGTGGGCGGAGCGCCTGTGGTCGGGAACGGGGCGGCGCAGGGGCCCCCGCGGCGATCGTCGCCGCCACCCCCCCGGGTCGCGTCGGGAGCGACGGGCGCCACTCCCCGTCGTGATGGGCCGTCGTGGCGTGGGCCGTCTGGGCCTTCTGGGCCGTTGCCGGCCTGGAGGCGCCTGGAGGCTCGCGAGGGTGGGCCTGCTGGGCCCGTCGGGCCCGCCCGGCCCCCTCACTTGCCACGCTGGCTCTGGATCCGTCGGGGCGGGCGGGATCTAACCCTAGCCAGCGCTGCACGACCCGACCAGGTCCGCCGTCACGCCGCCAGCGCCCGATCCATCCGCGTCCACCCACCCCCGCCGCCGTTCTCGTCCTCGTTCGTCGACATGGTGCTCAAGCGCCCTCGCGCCGCCTCCCCCAGCCGCTCGCCGCCGGACCAGCACCATCGGCGGGTGCGGGTCGCATCCCCACCGCCGCCTCCGCCGGCCCCGTACGGCCCCGGCCCGCCGGTCCCCGTCGCGCCGCGGCACCTCCCCACGGCGCTCGCCCCCGCCTCGCCGTGGCTCTCCCCTGCGCCGCTCCTCTCCGCGCCGGAGCTCTCCCCGCCACCCCTCCCCGCGCCGACAGGCGGAGCGGCTGCCTGCCTCGGGTTCGACCAGGGGCAGCGGCCGGGACGAACCGCGCGGCCCCCTGGGTCGTGGAGAAGACCTGGGGCAGCTCGCCCCGCGCCGGAGGTCGCCGGCTCATCGCGTGCCTTCTCCCGGGGGTGCACGCAGGGAAGCTGCGCTGCGGGAGGAATTGGCGTCGCGCGGCCAGTACTCCTCGCGGGACAGATACGAGGCGCCGAGGCATGCCGAGCGGGGTCGCTCGCCGCCCCGCGACCGCCGTTCGCCGCTGCGCCGCGAGGAGCAGGCGCCGCATGCCGCTGCCCCTACCGCAGCGAAGAAGAAGAGGAAGTCGAAGAAGAAGCGAGCCGGCACAGGTGGTACTGCGGGTGGGGCTGTGGGTGGGAGCCAGGTTGGGCACCCGCCTATGGCACCTCCGCGGGGACAGGCTTTCGACGGCCGTGCTGACACCCAGTTGGCGGTGTCGGCGTCGCCGGAGAAATCCCCCACCTCCAACATCTGCTTCAACTGTGGCGAGATGGGGCACTTCCGCTCCGATTGCACGATGCCGACGCAGTGCCTCTTCTGCGGTGACCCCTCTCACCTAGCCGCGGCTTGCAAGGAGAGGTTCAACAGCCGAAGGCGGCGGGAGGTCATCGAATACCTGGGACACGGGCTTGACGGTGGCTTCTACTACATCGACCTGGGGGGGTCGGAGCTCAGTACCCCCCAGCACCTTGCTACCATCACCGTGTTGCCGAAGCAGGACCCCCCGCTACAATTTGAGGTGACAGTCGACACGATCCGCGCCGAGCTCGCTCAGTTGGAGTCGACTTGTGTGTGGAACGTGAGGGCGATCTCTCCCACTGAATTCGCAGTGGCGTTCCCCTCGGCTGAGCTCCTCCGTGCCCTCTCCTGGAGCGAGACGACCATCCTGCCGATCAACAACATCCGCGTTTCTGTCCAGCCGTCCTGTGTGGATCCCATCACTGTGGCTACTTTGGCTGAGGTTTGGGTTCGGGTCCACGGCATTCCTGAGGAGGCCAGGAGTGAGCATATCATAGAGCTCGTCTCCCAGCCAATTGGCAAGCTTGTCACTGTGGACCCTCTCTCTCTCCCAGGCGACGGGCCAGTGCGCATGCTGATCCTCAGCCCGGACCCCGCGAAGCTCACCTGCACTCTTCCCCTCTTCTTCTTTGGGAAGAGTGGCCGGACCGTGACGGTCGAGGTGGAGGGAGACGAGGCCCAGGCGGGGTCCCCATCACCTCCTCCTGACCCTTCTCAGTCACACCGAGACGATGATGGCGAGAATGATGATGATTCTTCCGATGGAGACTCGGAGGACGACTTGGGTGGCGACGGCGAGGAGTCCCCACTGCGACAGTCTCCTGGTGCGGGGGCCGGGGCCTCCGACGCTGCGGACGCTAGACACGGGGCGCAGTCGACACAGCCCGAGTCGACGCGAGTCTCACGAGAGCGCGCCGGCCAAGGCTGGGGCGACCATCTCCCGCGCTCCCCGGCCGTCACCGGGGAGTCCTACGGCCTGTCCATCATGGAGTACGGGTCCAACTTCCCCCAGGAGACGTCGTCGGCAAGTGTGGGGTTGGACGTGTGCCCCCCGCAGTCGCCGAGGTCGCCAGGGCTGGTCTGCTACACGTGCTCCCCGGGCTCTACTCCCACCTCGCCCCTGGGCCCTGCGACCCCGGGTCCTTCAGTCCTGGAGCCGGCCTCGGTCTTCCCCGACACTCCCGTGGCTGGTGCCAAGGTGAGGGCCCCGCGTCGCCAGCGGCAGTCCACGCAGCCGTCCCGTCACAGCGCTAGGTTGGCTCGGTCTCGCTCCGGGACTGAGGCGATGGAGCCGACGGTTGCAGAGCAGGCGGAGAGGCGGGCTGCGGCCCGCAACCTTGACTCAGGTACTTGTCCCACCCCTCGCTCCGCTCCCTCTGTCCCCCTCTCCCCCCTCGGGTTCTCGGTTTTCTGTTCTTGCTACGGCTTCGCTCGACCACTTGGGTCAGGTGGCGTCGGATTGTGGTGTGATTTTCAGGGGCGAACGCGGTCCGCGGGTCGAACAGCTGGCGGCAATTCAGGCCAAGGAGGTCTACGATGGCGTGCTCGCAACCTCTCGAGCTCAGTTGGAGCGCGAGAGGGCGACCAGCGCCTCCCTGACTGACCCTGTGCAGGTGGCACCTGGGTCTGGTCCAGAGCCTACCATTGGGTCTAACCCTTTGGATAGCTCTGACGTGGCCCCCCAGTTGGGGGGGCCGCGAGGGAGACCTCCTCGACCACCGTCCGGTCCCTCGACACGTGGTAGGGCTCGATCGGTTCCCAATAGGGGAACCCCCCAATCTGATGCGATCCGATGAGTAATCCCTTCTTCTCACTCATTTGGAACATCAGGGGGTTCGAGGCCCCGGGCCGCAAACAACATCTGAAGGAATACATTAGGCGCGAGCACGTGGACATTGTGGGACTCCAAGAGACGATTAAGGAGTCCTTCCTCCTCCACGAGTTGGAGGGCCTTAGTAGAGACAAGTTTGCCTGGCATTGGCGCCCAGCCTCGGGCCATTCTGGCGGCATCCTCCTAGGCGTAAAGGAGGATACCTTCGAGGTTGAGGATATGGAGCATGACGAGTTCTTCGTGAGCATGGCCGTTACCCATAAACGATCTAACCTTAGCTGGGAGGTTATTATCGTTTATGGGCCGGCGGACCATTCGAGGTCTCAGTCCTTCTTAGAGGAGCTGCGGGGTAAGATCGACCGGTGCACCACTCCTGTGGTGGTGGCCGGCGATTTTAACTTGATACGCTCCCCGGAGGACAAGAGCTCGAGTCGCGTGGACATCCCTAGGATGAGGATGTTCAACGACTGCCTTGCGGATCTCGCCCTTAGAGAGATCACTAGAGTGGGAGCTCGGTTCACGTGGAGCAACAACCGCATTGACCCGGTCCGAGTGTGCTTGGACCGGGTCTTTGTGTCGGTTGAATGGGAAATGGAATTCCCATTATGCACCCTCGGGCGGCTACCGGGATCGGGTCCGATCATTCCCCACTCCTTACGTGCTCGGGGGCTCTACCCCCCGAGGCTAAACCGATTCCACTTTGAAGACTTCCGGCTGCGTCAGCCGGGGTTTGTGGAGGCGGTTGGCTACAAGTGGGAGCGGGCCGCGGAGTCCCCTCCGCGGGTCTTCAACGCGGTTGATGTCCGGCATCACCGCACGAAGCTTGCCCGCCGGTTTATGAGAGGCGGGGGGCGAACCTCGGGGCGGAGGTACGCCAGAAGAAGGACCTCCTCCTTCGCCAGATCCAGGAGCTAGATCGCGCCGCGGACGAGGAGGGCTTAGTCGCTGAGGAGTGGCTTCAGCGCTATGCCCTTGAACACTCGCTCATGGAGATCTACCGTGGGGAGGAGGTCTTCTGGCGACAACGGAGTCGCCAGAATTGGCTCCTCCAGGGGGATGCGAACACTGCTTACTTCCATGCGATTGCAAATGGTCGTCGCCGGAAGTGCTCCATCCCTTGTCTTTGGGATGGTGGTCTCCTACTGGAGGAGGCCGGGGAGATCACCACCCATATCTATACCTTTTATAAAGGTCTATTTGCGGCTGGCCCCAGAACTGGGGTTGCCCTCGCGGCAGACCTATGGCCAGCTAGGGCCTGGGTCTCCGACGATGAGAATGCCGCTCTCACCCTTCCGTTCCTCTCAACGGAAGTCCGGAGCGCGCTGGAGGGCATGAAGGCGAACTCGGCCCCTGGCCCTGATGGCCTTCCGGTTGTCTTCTTCCAGAAATTCTGGGCGAAACTCCAGGAGACCATCATGCCAATGTTTCAAGAGTTCTACGTTGGAACTCTTGATATGGCTCGTCTGAACTACGGTGTTATTACCTTGATCCCCAAGGTAGTGGGGGCCACGGATATACGCCAGTTCAGGCCAATTACTGTCATCAACGTAATCCAGCGGTTGTTTTCCAAGGTGTGCGCGGTGAGGTTGGCTCCGGTGATGGAGCGGATTACGCACCAATACCAGTTTGCCTTCCTCAAGGGCCGTCACATCCATGATGGAATTTTAGCGCTTCATGAGATCGTGCATGAGGTCAGGAGTCGACACCAGAGGGGTGTCTTCCTAAAACTTGACTTCCAAAAAGCGTACGACCGTTTGGATTGGTCCTTCCTCCGACAGGTCCTTCAGAGGAGGGGTGTTGATGACCGGATGATTGGCTGGATTATGCAGACGGTGATGACTGGCAGTACGGCTATTAACATTAATGGGGAAGTGGGTCCCTATTTTAGGCCGGCGTGTGGAGTGCGACAGGGCGACCCCCTGTCCCCTATCCTCTTCAACGCGGCGGTTGACTCCCTGGCCGAGATCCTGGAGAGGGCTAGGATCTTGGGCCATATTACTGGAGTGGTCGGACACCTAATCCCTGGTGGAGGGGTGACCCATCTCCAGTATGCGGACGATACCATGATCATGTTCGAGGGTTCGGACCTAGATATCCAGAACACCAAGTTCCTACTCCTCTCGCTTTGAGGCCATGTCGGGTCTCAAAATAAACTTTGACAAAAGTGAGGTAGTGGTCTTGGGGTACCCTCCGGAGACCCAACAGCGGATCGCTGACAACCTCAATTGCAGGTTGGCATCCTTCCCTGTGAATTATCTGGGAGTACCTGTTAGGGATTCTAGGATCCTTATTAGAGACCTCGCCCCTTTGGTGGGGCGAGTTAGAGCGAAGGCTGAACCGTGGTGCGGGAGGTTCACCTCCAAGGGTAGCAAGACGGTCCTCATTGATTCGTGCCTGTCTAGTCTTCCCATGTATATCATGGGCCTGTACATCCTTCCTGAAGGGGTACATGCGGCTTTCGACAAAGAGCTCTCCCGCTTCTTCTGGCAAGACAGGACGAGGCCGTCAAAAATACCACATGGTCAAATGGGCCGATGTGTGCGCCCCCAAGGATTTTGGGGGCATAGGGATCATCTCCTCTCGCCACATGAATGTGGCCCTCATGCTGAAATGGGTCCGGAGGATCCTTTCGACGACGAGGGACCTGTGGCTGAAGTTAATTAAGGCTAAATACCTTCGGGGCCGGCCACTCCTGGCTTGTGACCGCCGGGAGGGATCTCAGTTTTGGAGAGCCCTCCGGGACATTAAGCATGAGATTCGAGCGGGACTATCCCTCTCCATAGGCGATGGTAGAGGGACCATGTTCTGGCTTGACCCGTGGCTGGGTGATCGCCCCATTTGCCTTGATTTCCCGGACCTCTTCGCCATTTGCGCCGACCCCCCTATTCTTGTCGCCGACGCCGCCCAGGGGAGCTGGGATATCCTGTTCCGTCGTGGTCTTACCCAGGGAGAGGCCCTGAGCCTGACCCTGCTGCGGAACCTCCTCCCGGACGCTCTGCCGGGAGGTCTCGACTCGCCCTCTTGGCGCCTGTCGCCTTCCGGCTCGTTCTCCGTGCGGACAGCCTATAGGGCTATGTTTAGGGGCCCCTCGCTGCCATGGACGGCCCCTCTTTTTAAAGCGCCTATTCCTCTTAAGACGAAGATTTTTGTCTGGCAGTTGCTTAGGGACCGCCTTCCCTCTGGGGTGGAGGTTGCGAAGAGGCATGGGCCGGGCGACGGGCTTTGCCCATTGTGTGCGGTCCCGGAGACGACGACCCACATAATGTTTTCTTGCCCCGCGGCCCGCTTCCTCTGGAGCTTCCTCCAGGAGGCGCTGGGGCCTGAGTGGCAGGCCTCAGCCCTCGGAGAGTTCATCGAGGCCCATGCGAACAACACCGGTAGGAGGAGGCGCCTCTTCTGGTTACTGTTCGCGGCCTTGACCTGGACCCGTGGACTGTGCGTAATAAGTTGGTCATTGAGCGTATCCTACCTCGACGCGCTTCGACTCCTTATACTCTTTCTTGGCTTTGTTGCAGCGAGTGGTACCCGTTGTGTAGGCAGCGGGACAGGGAGCGCCCGGACGGCATGTTGGAGGATCTTCTTGCGGCAGCCCGTCGCATTTCTACGTCGTCCAGCCTCTGAGGTGCCCCTTGCGATGGGGTTGTATCGCTTTGCTAGTTTCTCTGGGCATGTTGTGCTGTTGCCCCAGCAGACTGTTGTGGTTGTGTGTGCTGTGCTTGTCGTGTTGTACCTGAACCTTGTATGTTTGTGGCTTTATCTATAAAGCGGGGCGAAAGCCTGTTTCGAGGAGGAGAGGGCCAGGTACAAGAACCCGAACGACCCGATGATGGCGCCCACCTTCCCCGACGCCGCCGATATGCCGTGTCACGTCGCGCGGAGCCTCGCCGGGTAGATCTCCGCCGGCACGATGAACGTGGTCGCGTTCGGCCCGAAGTTGGCGAAGAAGAAGGTGAACGCGTACATGGCGACGAACCCGGCCTGGTGGCCCTTCCCCGTCCAGTAGTCGTATGGCACTGCCAGACCCAGCATGAAGCCTGTCATCATGAAGAAGCCCATCGCCTGGATCTTGAACCGGCCGACGGAGTCGATGAAGGCCACCGTGAACCAGTACCCCGGCACGGTGCCGCACAGCGCGATCAGGGTCTGGGCACGCGCGATGTGGTACAGCTCGTCCAGCGCGCTCATCGTCGCCGCCGGCGGGATCCACCCGATCGCGCTGAAGATGTCCTTCTGGAACCGGTTCTGCGAGTAGTAGGCGATGTCCAGGAGGAGCCACGTCGACGCCGTGCCCACGAGGTGCAGCCCGTGCCGCCTCACGAACTCCCCGGAGAAGAGGCCGAACGACGGCGACGCGGGGGACTTGTGCGCCACCTCCAGATCGCCGGCCTGCTCCTTGGTGATCTCAACCTGGAGCACCTTGGAGATGTCAGCGGCGGCGCGCTCGGCGTTCTTGGCGATGAGGGCCGTGTACCGCGCCGTCTCCGGCATCTTCATGCGCCAGTAGAAGGTGAGCGCCGCGGGGAGCGCGCCGAGCATGAGGACGATGCGCCACACGTAGTCCGCCTGTGCCGGGGTGGACGCCGCCGGGTTCACGGCGTACGGCGGCGCCGGGAACCGGTTCTTGAACAGCGGGGTGACCCCGATCGCCACGGCGCCGCCGGCGAGGATGCCGAGCCCCTGCATCACGAACACGGCGGCGATGAACGCGCCGCGGGTGTGCTTGTTGGCGTACTCGGACATGATGGTGGCGGAGAGCGGGTAGTCGCCGCCAATGCCGAAGCCGAGCCAGAACCGGAAGAAGCAGAGCGTGGCCATGACGGTCGTGGGCGTGTGGCTGAACGACAGCCCGGACGCCACGGAGCAGATGATCATCAGCAGCAGCGTCATGCCGTACACGCTTTTCCGGCCCACCTTGTCGCCGAGCCACCCGAAGAAGAGTTGCCCGGAGAGCGTGCCGACAAACGACACGCCGTTGACGGCGGCCGCGACGGTCGGCAGCAGGCTTCCCGGGTGGGGCGATCCTGGCACGGTGTAGTACACCTGGCCGATCAGCTTAGTGACGAGGGAGATGCAGAAGAGGTCGTAGGCGTCGGTGAAGAAGCCTATGCCGGCGACCACAAATCGCCGTGAAGTGGTACCACTGCATCTTGGCGCCATCGAGCGCCCGACAACACGTGGACTTGGTCGCCCGCCATTGCGCTCCAAGCTCCGGTACGTACGTGTGCGCGTGTCCCAGTGCTCGCGAGTTCCGCCGCCGCGATATTGGATTGTGGTTTTGTTGCGATCAGAGTGAACTGAGGGAGAAGGCACAACCGCACAAGAGTCGTTCGATCTGTTACTAGTGAATTCCTCGCGCGTTGGAGCGGGCGGTACAGAAGATTTTCATGTATGCAAAAGCATAAAGAGTTTGTTAAAACAATTCTTATTTGCATTGCCATTATGCCCAACGATTGAAGTGAGATTCTAACAGAATCAATTATTATTCATGATAAATTACTTGAACGTCGGGGCACTGTAATTGTTTATTTGGGGATTGAACCATTTGAGATGTACACGGTTTGACATGCATTGAGTGAAAGTCACTTGCCCTTCAAATCAAATCAATATGTGTAAAAATTAATAAGTTAGCTGTGTATAAGGCTGTATATGTATCTCATTTACATACCTTATAGAAAAAGATGAAGAAATGTGCATTTTATCCCAAAAACTGAGATTCTTACCAATATCATCATTGCGTGATAGAGGTTATGAGACTATCTATGTAACAATTAGCAACCGATCAGTTAACCAATTGCCACACACACCAACGTCATGTACAGTTGGTGATGTAAGCACCCACTACTACAGCTGCTTAATTCATCAATTCGTTCAGATTAGGGCATGAGCAATGGTGGCCTACACAACTAGATGCTCTATATAAAAAAGTTGTCAGAAGCAACATGGTGTATTTTATCTCTCCAATGAAAGTTACACCCAATATACATTGTTCACACCAGCTTGGTCGACATAGGGTAATGCGGACGTGCCATTTCTCCCACATGTAGTTTCAACTTGTGCACAATCCCTGTCGCCGAAGCCGAGAATTCCCCAGATACTAGGATCCCAAAACAACTGTATGTACTTAGTATGTAGCGACACTGTGAGTAGAGCAAGGGAGGGCTCCTGGAATGTACTTCCATGTTCACTGCCCGTGAGGTATTCCAAGAACTGACTTGACCATATATGCTTGATAGTGGTGCCAAGTTGATTGCAAAGTTCAACACCAACCTCATCAGGGACCTCATGGAATGCTAGAATCAAATTTTCGAATGGTGCCTTATTGTTATTGAGCTGCATGTCCTCATGAAGAAAATACGACTTTGTAGGCCTGAATCTTGCAGAAAATAAGGACGAAGTAGTAACACCATCAACCCAATAACAGAGACCCATTAGGTTGGCTTGAAAGATCTCAGACTCTATAGTAAGCAAAATTTCCTTGAAACTCATATGAGCAAGGCCAGAGCACTCCCAGTGAAGTAACCATGCAATCTGCCACTTAAGAAGCTCTAAATCACACCGGGTAATATGTCTCAGAACTCCAAGATTCCTAAGATAATGGTGTTGCATATGGACAGCATGATAAAGAACGTACGTTATAAAAGCAAACATGGCAATTGGGAGCTGATTCCTGATGCAATTACATTTTCGTGAGCAAACTATTTCCAGTGACCCATGTAAGAATTACAGGACTATATTCTCAGTTGTGCGTGCGGTGATCAACAATTACATCACGAAACATGTAAGAATTTCGTGAGTTCACACCGCTGTTGATCGAGCATACGAGAGGTCCAACGCGGATGTTAGAGCCGAAGACAGGGCCGTAAGCTCAGGTTCGAAGAAGCAGTATACGTCCATGTTGCCCAAAGAGGTCGAGCTCGTCGAAGAGGAACCTGACGCGGTCTCCTTCCTATTCACGAGCGCGAGGTATGCAGCCCCCACTCCTGGTCGCACTTCTCTGGATCAGCCATGGCGAATTCGCGCCACGCCTTGGTGATCGGGCTCTCCTGCTTCATGGCTTTTTGGTAATTTCGGGAAATTTTCCGTTTCTGTTCCGTTCCAAGCCGCGCCCGCGCGCCATCCGCTTCGCTGAAGGATTAAGCCTCTGTTCGCGGTCCAACTTTTGTTCCGCCAGTTCCTTGGTTCCGGGCTGTGTTTCCGCAGGTTCAGGCTCCGGGTGCTATTATTGGTGGGAGCTGGGTATATAAACCCGTGGGAATTCATCCAAACTTTCGAGGTAGGACTATTGGATGTTTAGTTCGGTAACCCCTGTTCGCTTTGTTGAAGGATTGATAGTTTTGGTCGGTCGACTAGCGCGGCCCAATTCCTTTATTCAGTTCACGTGATCTCGTTTTCTCTCCGCTTCGGAGGAATCGATCACATCGCTGGTAGCATGATTGACAGGGCGTGCTATTTAAATAGGTCTCTCTCACATCTTTCGTTCGCTTTTGGTCAGCTTTTTTCCATTCACGTACGAAAAGTAACGGAACAATACAACGGCTCTTTCTTCACGGCTTATACAATTGGTTTTTTCTCCGGGAAAATGGTATGAGGCTATTTATTAGACTGCACGTGTCGACAAAATCTGCACACACGTGTACTATGCCAGACCTCAGTTTTTGCCCTTTGACCGACGACATGATGAGTTTGGCTGCCATGCAGCATATGCATGGCATGCATGCATGAGAGTATTGGCCAAGGACGTGAGCTGTTGTTGTTCCCAGCACCACCCATAAAATCGAATAAATGAATATAACTGACTTTTTCTGACTTGTAGTTGAGCAGCGTGTAGTAACTACGACAGAAGGTAGGATCGGCTATTTCTACAATCACATAGTGAACAAAGAAAAAATAGGTCAGAAGGGAACATTAGCCTAAACGGTGGAGAACAACAACCTACACGGTGGGGAACAAGATCCTAAACGGAGGGGAACAACATCCTACACGGTGGGGAACAATATCCTAGGCGGAGGGAACAACACCCTAAACTGTGAACGGAGGGAACAACACCCTAAAAATGGAACAATAGAGGGGAACACCAACTTGGAGAGAAAGTAACGTTATCCTAACGGTGGGAACAACAACCTAAACTGTGAGAAACAAGATTCTAAACGGAGGGGAACAAGATTGTATATGGAGGGAAACATAAAACCTACACGAAAGGGAACAAGAGCCTAAACGAAGAGGAACAACAACCTACACAAAAGCGAACAAGAGCCTGGACGAAGAGGAATAACATCCTAGATGACGGGGAACAAATAGCTTACACGGAGGGGAACAAAGAGCATGTACAAAGAGGAACAACATCCTAGATGGCGGGGAACAATAGCATACACTGAGGGGAACAAGAACATGTACGAAGAGGAACAATGTTCTAGACGATGTGGAACAATAGCCTACACGGAGGAGAACAACAACATAGACGGTGAAGAATAAACTGGTAGGTTGCAAGGAACATAACCTTTTATAATGAGCAACATGAAACTTGCACAAAATTTTATGATAAAGAACAAAAATTGTATCATTTGGGACACAAAATTATGAAAGATCATGTTCTAGAAAAAGGAAAAAAGAAAAGAAATAAAAGTACACATGAAAGGAAGAAGAAAAGAAAAAGTCAGACACATATTTTTAGACGGATGAAGTAAAAAGAAGAAAGAAATATACGAGAATCAATTATTTTAAGTAACTAGAATAATTCTAGTCTAAAAAGAATAAAAATTGCAAGAAAGAAACAATAGAAAAATATAGAAAAGAAACATACCAGTAAAATGAAAAAAATGAAAAAAAATACAGAAATATACGAGTAGCTGTCGTGCGGAACGATCGAACCAGCGCTTGTACGGGAACGAACCAGCTAGCTCAAATGGGCCGGCCCAGAAACAAACATCCTTCAGCAAACCGGTGCTATGACGCGGGCGCTAGCGAGCAATTTCCGCTTCTATTCGTCTCCTTCGCATAAGTAGTGGTTGCTGGTGTCTTCTGGCAGGCCAGGCCCAAGAGCTGTAGCACCTAGGCCAGCCCAAGAGTGGAGCAAGGGAGGTCGATTATGAGCAAACGATTTGTTTGGGCCAGATCTTTTCATTAGCCGAGGTATTTCATGTTTTGGATTTGGTTTACGGTGGTGAAAGATCTTTTATTTCCTCTCAGACGCGTTGTCTGTGCCTGCGACTGGAATGCCTTCGGTACTCATTTCACACACATGACACAGCCACTTTGCAATCGGCCTAGCAGGTTAAGGTTTTCCACCATAATGTCCAAAGCATCTGCAACTCTGAGTGGTCTGCGTCCCTTGGGATTATTTCTAATAAATTCGTGGAACTGTTTCAGAATACCGAACTAAAGAACCTGAAGATGGAAACATGGGTGATTCCTAAGTTGTGAATTCCTCTTGCAATGTAAGCACTTATCTAATAGTCTGCAAGATAATATGTGTTGTTTTCTCTGCAGTTGATTCAATGGGGAACAAAATCGATGAGCACCTTAATTTAGAAGACTATGTGGAACTATTTCAGAATACCGAACTAAAGAACCTGAAGATGCAAACATGGGTGATTCCAAAGTTGTGAATTTCTCTTGCAATGTAAGCACTTATCTAATAGTCCGCAAGATAATATGTGTTGTTTTCTCTACAGTTGCTTGGATGGGGAACAAAATCGATGATCACCTTAATTTAGAAGACTATGTGAGATGCTGATGAATGAAGGGGTTAAAGTGCTCAATCTAGAACCATTAGATAAGTAATTCTTAAAATTTACTCCCTCTATTTCAATGAATAAGGCTTCCTCGTTTTCCATGATTTTTCTTTGACCAAAAATTACTCCAAATATATAAAAGTTGTTGCTATAAAATTAGCATCATTAGAAAGTATTTTTCAATACGAATCTAACGACACTAATCACGTACAATTTAATCAAGATTTTGTTGCTCAATTATTTTGGTCAAACTTCATCTTGGAATGCGCGTGCGCCTTTTTCATCGAAATGGAGGTAGTATATTGCAGTGTGGTGAAGAGGGAAGATATCACGAGAGAAACATAACAAAACTGAATAATATTTGTGAAAATGCGCAATGATATGTATGTGTTATCTGCCCTTCATAGTTTCTCTTTTTTCATCGTCTAAAAATAATTAGTTAATTTTAGTAAATAAATTTTAACTTTAGTTGTTTTACACATTGCAAACTTTAATGTTTCCCCAAATTCCATGTTAATTGTAGTGCTTAATCTTCTTGCTTGCAGATGCTCTTCAGGAGGAGGAACTGAGCAAGAGGATGCATTGGTAATGCTTCTTTTCTTCCTCGTGCTTTGTTTAGTCCAGCAACAGTGCTTTGTTTGCCATATAAAATGTCATGCCAATGTTGGGTATACATATGTGACTAAACTTCAGCTGATATATATCTTGTGACATCAAATTGCAGTTTTCTAAATGCTCTCCTCCCCACCATTTGCTATATGTAGATGTTATATGCTGCTTTAAATGAACTGAATGCCATGTTAAATTATGTACCACATTCACATTCCCAGGCATTTTTCGGTAGAGATATACCTGAAGAGGCAGGCCACAATGAGCATGGAAGATAAAAACAGAAGAAGCCATTAGTCCTGTTACAAGTTGATGTGGAGCCCACCCTAATTATATACCAATTCTCTGTCCTTTTTGGGTGCTCCTTATTTATATTTATCCTTTTATAAATCTCTGCCTCTACATCTGTATAGCAACCCACTGATATTTGCTTTCAGCCATACTCACATAGCTAGCTTCCACCATGCATCCCTTATAGACAATACATCTGTACTGCAGTTATCCTCGTTGTATGTTGCATGAGATATTTTAGACAGAATCAATCATATAAGTGGCATTTCATCCATTTTTGTTATTGATATTTGCAATATTTATTAACGGGATTACATTACAAATAGCAACTCACTGTCCATTCACTGCCTGTAGTGGACACATGAGAAGAAAAAGTAAACCAAGGAATTATTCCTACCAATTGCCAAGTCAAACGTCAAACTATCCCGTACTATAGCTCACACTGATTCTGAACTCTTTTCCTGACAGAAAACGAACACCATAATTACATCATGAGCAACAACTCAATTTAGGCTGAGAGTAAGAAGTAGAAGAATATCTGAACTGGTGAAAGAGAGGGCCTGCACCAAGATGCCTACTCTGCACCAAGATGTGAAATATTATCTGCCAACTTACCTACGAAAATAGCCATTTCTTCTATGTATCTATCAAGTCAATGTTGCTTCTATATTGTGTAAAATCAAAGATGTGATGTATACTCCAAATTGCAGACCAGTTTAGTACCGATATGCCAAGAAGTCGAGGATGTATACTCTGAACTGCAGACACCAAAACCATCTAACGAGCGCACTTCCTAGTAAGTCTCAAAACACGCTGGCTAATCCAGATACACACGGGCTCTGAAAGTTTAAAAAACTAGAAAGACTATTAGACAACTGTCGTCGTGGTGAACAGACAGATGCCATAGGATGGCTTAGATTGGGGCCGAATGGACGCTAGAGGATTCGGGGGAGGGTTTGCGATTAGATGGGAAGAACTTCCGGATGCTTTCCTCAAGAACACAACCAAAGGCCGGTATACAAGAAGAGAGACAAGAGGAAGAACTCTTTACTAGATCGCTAGCTTCATTGATCTCAACAGGGTTACAAGTTCTATTCGCTGATCTCTCCGTGGTCTCGCGCTCTGTAAGAGGCAGTACCCCCTCTCCTTATATAGGGGAGAGGGTGGCTTACAGAGCAAGAAACCCTAATGGTATCTTTGACTGGACAAACTACTTTACAAAGCTACTTTACAAAGCTACTTTAATCATAGGTGACGCCGGAGTCCTCTTTAATCAGAAATGCTGATGTCCTCCGGCTTCTTTCAACGTCACCTCTCTCTTTGGCGTCAGGGCTCTGATTAAAGTCACTTTGCTTAGCTCATCCTTGTCTTCTTGCTCTGAAGAGAATCTTTGACCAGTCCTGCCGACAGGCCTTCCCTTCCGGTATCTTCTTTACCGGGCTCCGGCATACCCCTTTGGGGATACCGGCTTAGCCTCACTTATCCTAAGTTCCTACCTTGCTTCCGGTAAGAACATTAAACCGGTATCTTGACGGCTCAAACTATCCGGTTTGGCATGCCTTTGGCATACCGGGGGTCATCCCCCCAACATTAGTCCCCGAAGCTGGTATAGTTTGGCGGATTTTATCCGACAAACCATGCCAGGTTCTCATGTCTCTGGATACCGGTTTAACTTTCCTAGCTTTTTGCTGGAATCCGGCATCTTTGCTCGGACTTATGTTTTCTTTGCTCGCGAGGCATTTCCCGGCATCTTGATCACCGGCATCTTAGCCATTAAATACTTCCACGGCGAAGTCGAGAATATATCGGGTCCCGTGCCTGTCAGAGACATGCGCACTGTGACTGTCGCGCCAGTGTCAGTTGTCACTTCGCTTCGACTCCCGTGCGCCCATTTAATGCACCACTGCGGATCCCACTAGCCGCTTTGGATCCCGTGTGTGCCTCCGTGTGGCCTCCCTTTTTTCGCGTGTACCTCTTTGCCACGTGGTGACCCGTGGTGCGAATCGTCGCGGGCCGCGAGGCGAACCGCCGAGGCCCAGCGGTTTTCGGCCCACCTTCTCTCTCCTTTATAAGCACAACTGCCCCTTCTTCTTCCTCTTCTCCGCATTCCCCTACCTTCGCGCACAGTGCTCCTCGCCTCTGCGCCTTCGCCGCTCTCCGTCCGCCGTTGCTTGCTTGAGCTTCGCCGCCCGGCGAACTTACGCCGCGCTTCCGCCGGACCTCGTCGTGCGGGAATCTTCTGCAGCACCTTCTTCGCGCCCGCTGCATTCTCGCTCCTTCGCGAGCTTCTCCGCCTCGCCGTCGATGGTGCTCGTCGGCGACCGCAGGTCCGCTCCACCACCGGCGAACACCTTCCTCAGCGACTGCGCCGCTCAAGGTTGGTACCAATCTTGCTTTGCTCGCCATCTGCTTGCTTTTCAGATCTTGGGTCTACGGTGTTCTTATTTCCTCTTTTTCTTTGGTTTTCTTCTTACTCGTAGATCTTCACGCGGGGTTCAAGTGTGGGATTTCTGTTTTTTCGCCTACCCCCCCATTGTCTGACGAGGAATCTTCCTCCGCATCTTCTTCTTCTTTTTCCGTTAAGCGCCGTAGACAATCTCCCGGCGAATCCACGGCTTCAGATCCGATGGAGACCGATTCCGGCAACCAGCAGGAATCCGGTAGCCGCCAAGAGTCCGGTGGCCATCTAGAATCCGGTAGCTTTAGCCAAGCATCCGGTAGCCACCTTGAAGCGAGTAGCTCTGGTGAAGCATCCAGTAGCTCCAGCCCATCATCCGGCGCAGAGCCTTCCCCAATCACCCGCGGAGCCTGGATGGGCTCCAATGTCACTGAATATGAGATCGATTGGTTGTACCGGTCCCGCAGGATTCCGGAAGGTGTCACTTGCCGGATTCCTGGTGACGAAATTGAACCGGACCCCAAGCCCGGTGAATATGTTGTTTTTCTTGCTCACTTTGAGCGTGGCTTCGGCCTTCCTGCCTCCCCTTTTTTCTGGGAGTTTTTAGATTTCTATAAACTCCAACCTCACCATCTTCCTGGCAACGCCATCTTCTACCTTTCTTGCTATGCCACCTTCATGGAGGCCTATATCGGCATTCGTCCCACTCGTGAGACGTTTGCCCGCTTCTTTTGTTTGCGGATTAACTTCGTCCAGGGCAAGGAAATCCCTAAGCCCAAGCCGCCCGTGGAGTGCGGATCTTGCATCGTTGGCTCCCGCCAAAGGAGCACTTTCCTTAAGTTTGCCGGCCTCGAGTCTTGCCGCGCCTGGCAAGGAACCTTTTTCTATGTGAAGAACAACGGCCGTGCCGATCTTATTGATCTTCCTCCGTTCCAAGCGGGGCCTCCCAGCAGAACCAATTGGAGCTACAACCCGAAGACGGACCATGCTGAAACCAGCCGGGTGGTACGCTTCTTGGCCTCTTTGAAGAAGGAGACCAACATCTGCTCGGATGATGTTATCCGCACTTTTATCTCACGCCCGGTGCTTCCTCTGAAGCGCCGTGCGCATAGGATGAGCGAGATGTATGGCCCTGGCGATCCTACCAAGATCACATGCCGTCCCCTTAGCAAGAAGGACGTTGTTCGCAAGGCTAAGCAGATTTGCCAAACTGCTATGCCATTTGACTGGGAATGGGCCCTCCTTCCCCTCAGCACTACTAACCCTCCGACCCAAGAAGTAAGGGATTATGCAATTGGGGTTGTTTTTTGCCGGTAACTTTCTGCTCTTGCTAATCCTCTTTTTTCATGTTTTAGGCCAAGGACCGCTTCCCCCTCATTGAAGCAGAGCGGCGAGGAACTTGCCGGAAGCGCGCCCTTGACTCCTTCGACCCAGATCCCTACGTCTTTTGGAAGGATCTGAAGATGGGCAAGACTCCGGCTGCGCGTCTTGGCCGGTCTCCGCCAGAGCCAACCGGGTCCTCTGATGACCTGACCATGCTTGAGGTATTTTCTTTTCCGGTTTCTTTTACTTTTCCACTATTGCTTTCCTGCGAATTTCTTCTTAGCCATATTCAATTCATAGATCCACGAGCGCGTGCCGCCCCTGCGCGCCGAGGCCGGCTCCGAGTTTGTGGACAAACTCATGACCCAGGGCCAAAAGCACAAGCAGCCGGCATCTAATGCCGGTCCCAGCCAGGCCCCTCCCTCCAAGCGCTTCCGGACCGAGCCCGTGGGGGAGAAGGAAGTGGGCGTGCGCCGCTACGGGCGCAAGGCGATGCCAACTGCTTCCGGGTAAGTTTTTCATTTTCCGGCTTGCCTCTTTTTTGCCAAGTTCTTTCTCCGGTTGCTTTTTTCCAACTATCTTTCTTTCTTTTTCTCAGCCCTGCGCTCAAGCTTGGCCCAAGGCCATCGGGCTCTGAAGGTTCCACAAGGACTTCAACCCCTCCTCCTCGCTCAAGCCCGGCACCATCTGGTGCCGGCAACACCTCTGCCTCTCTTTCGGGGGGCACAACAAATTCGGGGCGTCCGGCCCCTTCATCATCAGATCACCGCACGGAGGAGGATCTTTCCTTCTTCCCAGAGAACCAGGATACCGGCGCCAGCAACATCGGCACCGGAGAAGAAGAAGCTGCCGGGCGGGCGGAGCCTCCGGCTCCTCCTGTCCTTAAAAAAATGACAACTTCCGCGCCGGAACCTTCCGCGCCGGAAAGTTCCAATCCGGGTGATGCGCCCAGCGCTCCCCATTCTCCACGAACCATCCTCATGCCGCCGCCAGGTGCTCCTCGCGCCAAGCCTTCCGGGGCCGCTCCTACCGCGCCGCCACCCAAGACTTCCAAGCTCATTAAGGGGAAGGCGATGGCCTCCAGCGCCCCTTCCGTCGGCCAGCAGCCTCTGGTGCTGCATGTCTCCAAGGCCGCCAGGGATACCGCCACGAAGGCCACCGGTCTTCTTGGCCGTATTACTGAGTTCCAACGCCAAGGCCGGGACCTGGGGCATCTCCTGCCCTACGCCCAAAAGTGGAACGCCGCGGACATGACTCCGGCGACCCGCGGTCTGGGCAAGGACAGGCTGCCGGCACCTGACCCTGTCGGGGACCGGTCTTCCGAGGAGCACTTCATGCGGCTTCGCAGCGCCGTGAAGGAGCTCGACAGCGCGTGGTACGATGCCATGAACAATCTGATGGTATGTTGTACTAACTTTTTTCAATCTTTACTGGTTTCTTCGTTTCCGGCTTTGTTCTATCTTTTCTTTAGTTTCATGCCGGTTTCTCTCTTGTCTATCTTCCCAATCCCCGAGTTTTGTGGTGAGAGCGCAGCTCTTAGCGCAAAACTTAACTTAAAAACTTAGCGTGAAACCGGCACTGCCAGTCCCCGAGTTTCGGGTTAAACACCTTCTTCTTAGCGCACAACTTATCTTGGAAACGCGCAAAACCGGCACTGCCAGTCCCCGAGTTTCGGGTTAAGAACTTTGTTCTTAGCGCAAAACTTAACTCGTTTCTTCTTCTTGAACAGCTCACGGCTGACGCTCGGAAGGCCCTCTTTGAGGAGCTCTTATGGGAGCATCGGGAGCTCGCTGAGGCACACGATAAGTGCCAAGGTAAGTTTTTGTTCTACCGGCATCTTTCTTACCGGAAACCTTTTTTCCTCCTAACATTCGCAATTTCTGCTTAACAGTGATCCCAGAAGCTTCCATTGACGCTCTCAAGGAGCAGCTCGCCGCCGCCCAACGTATAACTTTTCTCCTTTCTCCTATTAACTTGGTTTCCTTTTCATATTTACTAGCATAATCTTGCTAACATCTTCTTTTCCGGGTTGCAGGGGAGAAGGACCAGCTCATCCGGCAGCATCAGGAGGAGCTGAGCGCCCACAAGACCAGCTACCAGGAGCTCAAGTCCCAGCTCATTCAGCTGGGGCTTGACCATGCCAAGGCCCTCAAAGCCGCTGAAGCTGATGCAGCGGCCAAGATGGACGAGGCTCTGGAGGACGCCAGCAATGCCACCGTGGTACTGCGGGCTGAGCTGGAGGAGCTGGCCAAGGCCCGGAAAGGTGCCGAGGAGAAAGCCGCGCGGCTGGAGGAGGAGCACAAGGAATGCAACCAGTTGATCCTGCAAACTGACACACTTGCCTACCGTGAGTCCTTTTCCTTTACATACTTTGACTACTGCATACGAGCCTTTTTTCCTCCAACCCTATTTTCTTTTCGTTATCTTTCCTTCCGGTCTCTTTTTCTTCCGGATTCTTTTCCTTCCGGTCTCTTTTTCTTCCGGATTCTTTTCCTTAGCCTTTTTCTTTCTTCGCACAGGCCTCTTTCCGGACTCTCAGAAGTACGCTGTCAAGAAGGTTGACGCGCGCCGCACTGCCCAGGGCCAAGCGAATCTTGCCGTGCCATGGACGCCCAATGACCATCTGGTCGCGCTTAACGCGCGGGTGTCTCATATGCGCGCCATAGATCGCAATCTATCTGACATTCCTGATGTAGCTACCCAGCCAGGACCCTGTGGCCTGGCGAGGAGGTGCCGGATACCTTCTCCCTCATCAGCGACCGTCTCAAGGGCGCCGGCAGGAGGATCCGCGAGTGGCAGTGCTCTGCTGCCCGCGCTGGAGCGGATTCTGCCCTCCGCGTCGCTTGTTCCTGGTACCCGGAGCTCGACCTGGATGCCCTCACCGGAGTGCGCGAAGGCGCGGAAACCGATCTGGACCCGATTCTCACCGCTAAGCGGCAGGATCGTGCGTACCATATCGCGGAGTACGCCGAAATGCGCACCTTCATCCCTCCCCCTCCCGGCGTCAAAGATTATCTTGATGAGGAGGAGGATGAAGCCGAGGAGGAGCCTCTAGACGACGCTGATGCTGGCGACGCTCCTCCGGAAGCTCCTGCCGCCTGATTACCTGCCTTAAGATTTACCTTGTCGTGCTGTTTGACCCTGCGTGCCTTAAAACAATGATCTGTTAAATTCTACCCCGGTATGCCGGGGTTTATGATGTAAAACTTTAAATCTGCTTTTGGTTGTGGCACAACAGTTTATGCCGGTATGTTATACCGGTGTTAATTATCTTATGTTTGCCTTAGCATATTTGCTCATGGTTTTGCTTTTGTCTCGTACTCGCAAAGATTTCTAGATTGTTTCCGCATCCAATTCGATGCATACTTGGTTCTTTTGCCTTGGCTCTGCCTGCCTTCTCTGGGCGTTCTTTGGCGTATGAGCACAAGGTTCTTTCACCAAAACAAGCATCTTCTTGAACTTAGAAATAACTCTGAAATTTTGCAAAAAACCGGTTTAACCGGGGTTAGTTAAATTTTTCGGATTGTTCTTTCCTGCTCTCCCTCTCCGCAGTTCATGTGCTTATCCCCTACCGGTTTATCTTGCTTGCCATGAAGCCGGTTTGCGGACAGCAGCAGAGTCGAAGACTCCGGTAGGATTTAGCACACTACTAAACCGGAAAGTAAAAACATTCAATAAGCAACCGGTAAACTGAAAAAAATAAACAAGTTACATGCAACTTTAAGCTGTGGTAGTCCCCGAGATTCATTCAAGGTTTCGGCATCTTTTATTCATAGCATATGAGGTACAAAAAAGGAACTTCTTACACCACCACTTCAAGAGTAGAAAGGACGCAACAGAGCTACGTTCCATGGACGCTTGCTCTCCTCTCCGGACCTGTCCGCCTTTCCTTTTTTCCACTCCTGTGCATCGATTAAGTAGTATGCATCATTGTGAAGCACCTTGCTTACAATGAAGGGACCTTCCCATGGTGGCAAAAGCTTATGCCGGCCTTCAGTGCGCTGCACTAGGCGAAGCACAAGATCTCCTTCCCGGAAAACTCTCGGGTTAACCTTCCGGTTATGATAGCGTCTGAGGTTCTGCTGGTAAATGGCTGTTCTTGCCAAACCCAGCTCTCTTGCCTCTTCTAGCAAGTCCACATCATTTTCTCTGGCCTTTTTGACCTCTTGCTCAGTATAGAGCTGTACTCTTGGTGAATCATGGATGATGTCGGTTGGTATGACCGCTTCTGCTCCATAAACCATGAAGAACGGAGTGTATCCGGTAGACCGGTTTGGAGTTGTTCTTATACTCCACAGTACCGATGGTAGCTCATCGAGCCAACATCCCGGTGACTTTTCCACTGCATCAATGAGTCTAGGTTTGATACCGGAAAGTACCAAAGCATTCATTCTTTCCACCTGGCCATTGCCTTGTGGGTGTGCCACTGAGCACAAATCCAACCGGATGTTCTTGTCCTCACAAAACCTTTTGAACTCTCCTTGAGCAAAGTTGGTTCCATTGTCAGTGATGATGCTGTGCGGGTATCCATACCGCAAAATGACATCTTTTAAGAACTTCACTGCTGTGTGCCCATCACATTTTGCGATAGGTTTCACTTCTACCCACTTGGTGAATTTATCCACCATAACCAAGATGTGGGTCATGCTGCTTCTTGCAGTCTTGAATGGGCCAACCATGTCAAGGCACCAAACGGCGAACGGCCATGTTAATGGTATAGTTTTTAAACCGGACGCTGGGGTATGATTTTGCTTGGCGTACCTCTGGCACCCGTTGCATTTTCTTACCAAATCCTCAGCGTTCTCCAAAGCAGTGGGCCAGTAAAACCCATGCCGGAATACTTTTGCTACCAGCGCCCTTGATGAGGCATGATGCCCACATTCTCCTTGGTGAATTTCCTCAAGCATCTCTTTCCCTTCTTCCGGTTCCACACATCTTTGAAGGATACCGGTAACGCTTCTCTTGTAGACTTCACCATTGATGAATGTATATGCTTTGGACCTTCTTTGGATTCTCCTTGATTCATTTTCATCAGCCGGCAAGGTGCCGTTGATCAGGAATTCCTTAATAGGTTTAACCCATGACGGTGTCTCTCGAACCAAAAACACCGGTGCATCTATCTCCATGCTATCCACCAGCATCATTTCTTCCGGTATGGGTACAGCAGTCCCCGAGCTTGCCGGAGCAGTCCCCGAGCTTGCCGGAACAGTCCCCGGGTTCCCTTCATCGATATCCATGGGCACTACGTGCGATTCCGGTACAAAAATTGATTCCGATTCCAGGCTTGGTTTGATCGATGGTATTCTTAAGTGAGCCAAAGCTATGCCGGGAGGAATTTCTTGCCTAGATGAGCCCAGCTTGGACAAAGCATCCGCGGCTTCATTTTCTGCGCGCGGTACATGGTGAAACTCACACCCTTCGAAGAATCCGGCAATCTTTTGCATGTGAAACCGGTACGAGGCCATGTTGGCATCTTTTGCATCCCAATCCCCGGAACACTGCTGTACCACAAGATCTGAATCTCCATAGCAAATGATCCGGTGGGCACCGATTTCTTTTGCGACCTTAAGCCCATGGATCAAAGCTTCGTATTCAGCGACATTGTTTGATGCCCTGAAATGCACTTGCAAAACATACCGGAGGTGATCCCCCTTAGGCGAAGTAAGTACCTGATACGTCTCCAACGTATCGATAATTTCTTGTGTTCCATGCCACATTATTGATGTTATCTACATGTTTTATGCACACTTTATGTCATATTCGTGCATTTTCTGGAACTAACCTATTAACAAGATGCCGAAGTGCCGCTTGCTTGTTTTCTGCTGTTTTTGGTTTCAGTAAATCCTAGTAAAGAAATATTCTCGGAATTGGACGAAATAAAAGCCCAGAGGCCTATTTTCTCACGAAGCTTCCAGAAGACCGAAGACGAGACGAAGAGGGGCCACGGGGGAGCCAAACCCTAGGGCGGCGCGGCCCCCCCTTGGCCGCGCGGCCCTGTGGTGTGGGCCCCCGTGCCGCCTCTTGACTTGCCCTTCCGCCTACAAATAGCCTCCGTGACGAAACCCCCGCATGCGAGAGCCACGATACGGAAAACATTACCGAGACGCCGTCGCCGCCGATCCCATCTCGGGGGATCCCGGAGATCGCCTCCGGCACCCTGCCGGAGAGGGGATTCATCTCCCGGAGGACTCTACGCCGCCATGGTCGCCTCCGGTGTGATGTGTGAGTAGTCTACCCCTGGACTATGGGTCCATAGCAGTAGCTAGATGGTTGTCTTCTCCCCATTGTGCTATCATTGTCGGATCTTGTGAGCTGCCTATCATGATCAAGATCATCTATATGTAATTCTATATGTTGCGTTTGTTGGGATCCGATGAATAGAGAATACTTGTTATGTTGATTATCAAAGTTATACATGTGTTGTTTATGATCTTGCATGCTCTCCGTTATTAGTAGATGCTGCGGCCAAGTAGATGCTTTTAAGTCCAAGAGGGAGTACTTATGCTCGATAGTGGGTTCATGCCCGCATTGACACCAGGACGAGTGACGAAAGTTCTAAGGTTGTGTTGTGCTTGTTGCCACTAGGGATAAAACATTGATGCTATGTCTAAGGATGTAGTTGTTGATTACATTACGCACCATACTTAATGCAATTGTCCGTTGTTTGCAACTTAATACTGGAGGGGGTTCGGATGATAACTCCGAAGGTGGACTTTTTAGGCATAGATGCGGTTGGATGGCGGTCTATGTACTTTGTCGTAATGCCCAATTAAATCTCACTATACTCATCATGATATGTATGTGCATTGTCATGCTCTCTTTATTTGTCAATTGCCCAAGCTGTAATTTGTTCACCCAACATGCTTGTTCGTCTTATGGGAGAGACACCTCTAGTGAACTCGTGGACCCCGGTCCAATTCTCTTTACTTGAAATACAATCTACTTGCAATACTTGTTCTACTCGTTTTCTCTCGCAAACAATCATCTTCCACACAATACGGTTAATCCTTTGTTACAGCAAGCCGGTGAGATTGACAACCTCAGCTGTTTCGTTGGGGCAAAGTACTTTGGTTGTGTTGTGCGGGTTCCACGTTGGCGCCGGAATCTACTGGTGTTGCGCCGCACTACATCCCGCCGCCATCAACCTTCAACGTGCTTCTTGGCTCCTCCTGGTTCGATAAACCTTGGTTTCTTTCTGAGGGAAAACTTGCTGCTGTGCTCATCATACCTTCCTCTTGGGGTTGCCCAACGAACGTGTGAAATACACGCCATCAGTACCACACCGGCACCTAGGCCCTCTTTGAGTTTGGATCCATCAAAGTGCATTTTCCAGTACTCTATCCGCTGATCTGGCGGTTTGTATTGCATCTCCGCCCAATCAACAAGGAAATCAGCCAAAGCCTGTGATTTTATGGCATCTCTTCTTTCATATACCGGCACGTATGGTGATATCTGGATTGCCCATTTTGCAATCCGGCCGCTGGCGTCTTTGTTGCACATGATGTCGGAAATTGGTGCTTCACTCACCACCTTCATGGGGTGCTCCTCAAAGTAATGCTTGATTTTCGTGGCGGCCATGTACACGCCATAAGTCATTTTTTGGAAATGAGGGTAGGTTTGTTTTGAGAGGGAGAGCACCTCGCTCAGGTAGTATACCGGCCTCTGGACGGTTTTTCCTTCCTCTTCTCTTTTAACTACAACCACTACACTCACAACCCGGTTTGTTGCCGCTATGTATAATAGCATAGGTTCTCTTTCTAGAGGTGAAGCCAATATAGGTGCCGTGGCTAGCATTGTTTTTAGCTCCTTAAACGCTGCGTCTGCCTGAGGGGTCCAGACGAACGTGTCAGATTTTTTCATGAGAGCATAGAGTGGCAGAGCTTTTTCTCCCAACCTGCTTACGAACCGGCTTAGCGATGCCAAGCTTCCGGTAAACTTTTGCACATCTTTTAACTCTCGAGGGACAGCCATTCTTTCTATTGCCCGGATTTTTACCGGATTAACTTCAATGCCCCGGCTTGATACCAGGAAACCGAGCAACTTGCCGGCAGGGACACCGAAGGTGCACTTTGCCTGATTAAGTTTCATCCAGAACCGTCTTAGGTTATCGAATGTTTGCCGGATGTCATCAATTAAGGTGTTTTTTACCTTAGTTTTTATCACAATGTCGTCCACATAGACTTGCACATTCTTTCCGATTTGATCAAACAAGCATTTTTGCATACAGCGCTGGTACGTTGCACCAGCGTTGCGCAAACCAAAAGGCATAGTAACATAGCAATAAGCCCCGTGCGGGGTAATGAACGCAGTTTTTATTTGATCTTCCTTTTTCAGGGGAATTTGGTGGAAACCGGAATACGCATCCAGGAAGGACAACAACTCACACCCAGCGGTTGAATCAATCACTTGATCGATTCGTGGCAAAGGAAAAGGGTCTCTTGGGAAAGCCTTGTTTAGGTTGGTGTAGTCAATGCACATGCGCCACACCTTCGGAGCTTTTGCCTCCAGGTTCTCATCTTTCTTCTTTTCAACCATTACCGGATTGGCCAGCCACTCTGTGTGCGTGACCTCCACAATGAATCCGGCAACGAGCAGTTTTGTCACCTCTTCTCCTATGATTTTCCTTCTATCCTCAGCGAACCGGCGCAGTGGTTGCCGTACCGGCTTGGCATCTTTCCGGACGTTTAAAGAGTGCTCAGCCAGCTCCCTCGGAACACCCACCAAATCATCAGTTGACCAGGCGAAAATATTCCGATTCTCACGGAGGAAGCTGACGAGCGCGCTTTCCTATGCTTGATCAAGTCCGGCACCGATACGAACGGTGCGCTCTGGGTAAGCCGGATCCAGCACAATGTCCTTTGTTTCATTTGTCGGCTTGAATGCCGGTGAGCCCAAGTTTCCGCTCATTGCCGCTAAGCTCAACTGTGAGGACTGAGCCAGCGCAACAGCTGTTTGCATCCTTTTCTTTTCCTCCGCGATCACCAGCGATTCCGCTAGGTTTGATCCGGCAGATGCAGTTTCCAGTGAGACTTTGTAGTTTCCCACCACAGTCAATGGTCCACGAGGTGCCGGCATCTTCATCTTGAGGTAAGCCGTATGAGTTGTGGCCATGAAGGCTGCCAATGCCGGTCTCCCCAGCAGTGCATGGTAGGGACTGTCTAGATCCACCACCTCAAACTCGACATTTTCAACCCGGCAATTGTCACGGCCTCCAAATGCTACGTCCACCCGAACTTTTCCTATCGGGGCGCAGGACAAGCCCGGAACGATTCCGTGGAACGTCGTACGCGTGGGCTGAAGCATATTTTCTGTTATGCGCAGTGTATGCATGGTATGCTTGTACATGATGTTTATGCTGCTACCGTTGTCTATCAGCACCTTGCTGAATTTTACTCGAGTTTGCGGCCCTTTCATGATTGGGTCCACAACAAGAGCATATCCACCCGGATTCGGCATGATTTTGGGGTGATCCTTAGATGACCAGGTAATTTCCTGATTGGACCACATCATGTATTTGGGAACTGCCGGCATCACGGCGTTTACTTCCATGGAGCGACGATGCATACTTTGCCTGTCTGTTGGCTCAGTGACAAAAACAACACAGCACACATGCGGGTCTTCGTAAACATTCCGGCCTAAAGGTGCCGGTGGAGGTGGTTGGTTATCGTTTTGCTCCACCCGGTTAACTTGCTGGTACTGCTGCCGGTTTGGCTGCACCGGTAAGGCGTTTGCCCCGGTAAGCGGCGGTGGTGGCGGTAGCTGTTGTTGCCGCGGCATGTCTTGTGGCGGTTGTGCATCTTTTACCGCTCCCTTTTGCATCAAGTACTTTGTCCAGGTACAATCCTTCGTCAAGTGGTTTGACGGGTGTGCCGGGTTCGGTGTGTGCCACCGGCATGGTTGGTCCATGGCAGCTTCCATGGTGTATTTTGCGGGTTCCTGCCAGTTTCTTTTCTGGACCCAGGGTTTCTTTTCCACCCATTGTTTCTTAGGACCCGCCCACGGCTGCGATCCGGTTCTTTGCCTCTGACTGCCGCTGGCCTCAGAGTTTTCCTGCACAGCAGCAACTTGCTGCGGACCGTACCTTCGATCCGGAAAATCTTCTCTTCTTTTGTTATTCCGGTTATCCCGGTGTTGCTCTTGGCGTAGCTGTTCCGGCTCAGGTTGCACTGCCGGCTGCGTTGGGTCTCCCAACGCATAGCTATCCGCCACACGTATCATCTCTGCCAACGTTGTCGGCATGTTCCGCTGCAGCTTTTGCCACAACGGTGAACCTCTTCTGCACCCACTGCTAAACCAAGCAATGGCCTGTGCTTCGATTACCCCTTCACAGGAGTTCCTTGTAGTGTTCCACCGGGCCAGATAATCCCGGTCTGTTTCGTTCGGGCGCTGTACGCACAGAGCAAGTTGCTGCGGCCTGTTTGGCCTCTGATAGGTGCTGCTGAAATTGCTCACAAAAGCCTCCTCAAAATCCAGCCAGCCATTTATGCTTCCTGCCGGCAAGTTGTTTAGCCAGATTCTTGCCGGTCCAACCAAAAACGATGGTATGATCCTCACGGCCCAACGCCTGTTTCCTCCTCCTGCTACGGTTCCTCCACCGCCTGCGACGTATACCGCGGTCACGTAATCCGCGAGCCAATCTTCCGGCTTCGTAGTGCCATCGTATGTTTTTGTGTCACGGGGCAACGTAAAGTTGCGAACTGGTGGTTTTTCTCTCATGATCCTTGGGCCAAAGCACTTTGGACCTGGAGGACCTTCTTCCTCGATCATTTCCGACAAGTACACTCTATCCAGACGGTGCCTAGCATCCCGTTCCGGTAAGTATCTCTCTCCCAAGCGTTCTCCCAATGGGTTCCGGTATGCTGCCGGTCTTGCGAATCAGCTTCATCATAACATTCCGGTACCGCGGCCCTTGCCTGCCGGTACCTCGGGGATCTATTTCCTCCTCATCGTACGCTGCCCTTGCAGCTCGATAATTTTGCCCGGTCTCATATCTACCGGCATGATTGTTTCCGGCATAGCCTCCTCTGGCGTAGCCTCGCTCTGCCCCTTGGCTTTTCCTACCGGCATCGTGTTGTCCGGCTTGTTGCTTTCCGGCAAGAACCGGATCATACACAGTCATCTGTTGCGCATTCACCTCTTTTTCTCTTCTTCTGTCCGGATGGGGGGACGAAGCCTGCCCATGGGACTTGCTACCGGCATTCTTTGTTGAACGCGCGGATTTTGAGGCCGCTGCCTTGTTCAGCTTAGCCAGCTGCTCAGCGTTCTGCTGCTCAATAGTTTCCAGCAGCTCTCTAACACGCTCTTGCTGTTTTGCCAAAGCATCTCCGGAAAGCGACTCGCATAGCTCTACTGCAGCCTTAGCAGCTTTTATAGTTTTATCCGGGCTACTGTATTTAGGTTTTTCCACGATGCTAACAGATGGCACTCTTGCCGGTAAGAATCTCTTTGCGCAAATCCTGATCTAGGTTGCGAGCTTTTAGCCGGTTTTCCGGCATCCTGGCAGCATGCGCGCTAACAGAAGCAAAGTCATGGGCAGCATTGTACTCACGTAGGGTTAGGTTCAGCTCGCGCTGCGCCCGGACGATGTCCTTGCCGCTTTCGAGCACCTTCTGCCGCTGCGCCTCCAGCTCCGCCTGAGCCGCTGCCGGATCGACGTTCTGCGCGATGGGGGTGGCGAGGACGTTCATCGCCGCTTGGAGCGGTGTCTCCGGTGGCGCGGATGATGCTCCCGCTGCGCCTGCGTCGCGCTCCAGCGGTGGCTTAGCCGCACGGGTCGAAACCGCGCGACCAGCACCTTCACCTACAGCCTCCTTTCCTGCACCAGCCACACCGGTCATCATTACCTCGACGCTGCCGGCGGTGCGACCAGCACAGAGCCATCTTGGTGGGTCCGGTGCCACCAGCACCGGCGAGAGGCGCTGGCGCACAGGGACGGTGCCGAAGTAGACGCGGTGGCTGCCGAACTCGATGACGCGGCCTCTTGGGGAAGACGCCGCCGTTGGCGAAGCAGCCCGCGTTGTCGTTGATGAAGTCCATGGCGTAGATGCGCTGCACGAGCGCGGACACCGTACGCTCGCCGGCGACCTCGAGGATGCCCGCCCGAATGTGAACTCCTTCAAGCGCCACTTCATGCCCCACGGTGGGCGCCAACTGTCGTCGTGGTGAACAGACAGATGCCATAGGATGGCTTAGATTGGGGCCGAATGGACGCTAGAGGATTCGGGGGAGGGTTTGCGATTAGATGGGAAGAACTTCCGGATGCTTTCCTCAAGAACACAACCAAAGGCCGGTATACAAGAAGAGAGACAAGAGGAAGAACTCTTTACTAGATCGCTAGCTTCATTGATCTCAACAGGGTTACAAGTTCTATTCGCTGATCTCTCTGTGGTCTCGCGCCTGTAAGAGGCAGTACCCCCTCTCCTTATATAGGGGAGAGGGTGGCTTACAGAGCAAGAAACCCTAATGGTATCTTTGACTGGACAAACTACTTTACAAAGCTACTTTACAAAGCTACTTTAATCATAGGTGACGCCGGAGTCCTCTTTAATCAGAAATGCTGATGTCCTCCGGCTTCTTTCAGCGTCACCTCTCTCTTTGGCGCCAGGGCTCTGATTAAAGTCACTTTGCTTAGCTCATCCTTGTCTTCTTGCTCTGAAGAGAATCTTTGACCAGTCCTGCCGACAGGCCCTCCCTTCCGGTATCTTCTTTACCGGGCTCCGGCATACCCCTTTGGGGATACCGGCTTAGCCTCACTTATCCTAAGTTCCTACCTTGCTTCCGGTAAGAACATTAAACCGGTATCTTGACGGCTCAAACTATCCGGTTTGGCATGCCTTTGGCATACCGGGGGTCATCCCCCCAACAACAACACTGAAGACCACAGCTACAGGAAGTGCTATGTGTATGGTGCAGCAGATTCTAAATGCCGCATAAGGGTGCTCATTTTTCTCTTAAATCACTTTTTAATGTCACATATATATGCTCCATGTACTGAAGTGTAGAAAAACTCGTGCATGAATCAACCGGGGTATCTTTTGCTTGAAGACATACCATGGAACTGCAAAATGAATCAAATATTTTACGATAGGCAGTTTGCGGAAATGAATCAACCGGGTTATCTTTTGCTTGATGACATGCCATGGAACTGCAAAATGAATCAAATATTGTACGATAGTCAAGACTTCTATCTCGTAAGATCTACTGTGGTTATTTCATAGTGTTGATGTTTGAAGAAAGTAATTGATGCCAAATATTTCATTCCGGTGTACTTGCTATGTATTGATTTTGACAGGTCAAACTGTCACCTCCATGTTACATCATGCGTTTATTTTCCACAATATCTGATGACTTATGTTATGTTCTTCAGGTAGCTCTCTTCCTTTACGAGCCGACGCACTCAGCTGGTCCGGAGCTACTCATAGCTTGGAAGAAAGAGCATCTACTTAGTAAACTACAAACTGAGGAAAATGGGATATGATTAAGACAACACAATGGAGAGCAGATAATGTGTACTCATGGCTTGATTTGTACACCTAACTGGGACAAACTGATGTTCTTGAGCTTCTCCCTTGAATTTTTGGAATGGAACTACTATTTAGACTCCATTTATGACAACTATTAAATTTGCATCCCAAATTAAGTAACGTGTTTACTTATTCTCATCGCATAATACCTCTCATCTGCAAAAACTAAATATCATCTTTCCTGATAACTTCTTGGCAGTTGGCACATCGATGCCCCTCTCATTGTTGTAGGTTGTTGAGACATTTTTATAGCACAATCTCTGTTACTAACAGGGACGGAGACAAGGGGGGACGAGGGGGGGCTGCGCCCCCCTGTGCTCATGTCCTTTGAATACAAGCCATGGCAGCTCCTTATTTCTGTGATTTTAGCTAGTTCTGCCCCCCTCGTACTAATTGCCCCCCTTATACTTTATTCCTGGCTCCGTCCCCGGTTACTAAACCTCTTCGGAAGAACCTTTTCCATTTCTGGTGCCAATAATTAGTGGCGGAAAAGAAAGGATAGGTATGTGTTGATGGGAAAATTACTTTTGGTTCCTGTGTGAATGTGAGTGAGAATGCTCAGTTACTAACGTTTTTTTTCGAGTGTGCTAACATTTAATTTTGGACATGTGCGATCCAAAAATTAATTAGCATGCTGACCTAGTTAAAAATTAACTACCATGCTAAAATTTGATCGGTTGGGAGAATTTGACAAACCCTGGCAGGCCTAAGACTTGTCACAATGGAAAGTATCATACACTAGTATCATGTGCATGGTACTAGTTTATGATACTACCCCACAATGCATAGTATCATAAGATAGTATCATAGTATTATCATATTTAATGTTATGTAGAATCTCAATGCAAATTTGTGTACATGTTGTGTTTAATATTATGATACCACTCTCATCTCTCACCTTATTAATTGGTTCGTCATATCAGATTTTTGCCAACATGGCATGCATGATACTACGTATGATACTTTCATTGTGGCTATTCTAATAAACCATGCCAGAGCCTGCCCGTTCCCTTCCGATTGTGAGACTAATGCTCTCTTTTTTTTGAGGTAAAAAGGGCAGGTGTTTCACCAATTCATTTAAGGAGATAGAAATTCAGGATACAACATCAGAGACTGGCCGACAGCAAGAGACAGCAAGAGAAGGAAAATAAACACCTAAACACCACACTCACCCAACATGGCGGTACTACGCGTAACGCGTCTTCGTCAGGGACGGAGACAAGGGGGGACGAGGGGGGGCTGCGCCCCCCCTTTGCTCATGACTTTCCTTTGAACACAAGCCATGTCAGCTTCTTATTTGTGTGATTTTACCTAGTTCTGCCCCCCTCATACTAAGATTGCCCCCCTTATACTTTATTCCTAGTTCCGTCCTCTTCGTCACGCATGGAGCGTGCCCCAATAGAATCATCCTTGCGTGCTTCCATAAGATACGAACCAAGGATAAATAGGTCTTCCTTGATTAGTTCAAGTACTTGATGCTCTGTGAGTGTGGTGTGTCCAACACAGGTGTGCATCTCTCCTTCGAAATGTGCCATGTACCATAGATATCCACCATCAGCTCGTCCTTGGACAGCTCGGAAATCATGAATAGCCACCAATCCGCTGGTTTCTGGAACTGATCTGGCTGAACCTTAAGGTAACGAGAACCTGTCCATTCAGCAAGAAGGTGCCATAAGCCCTAAGGAAAAAGGCAGAACGGGATTAAACGACCATCACTGACTAATGCTCTTTTCATGGCCATCACTGAAATTGTGATTGGCGATGGCAAGAGCAACGTTTTCTGGCATACACACTGTTCGCAAGGCACCCCTCTGAAAATCCAGTTCTCTGAGCTCTTCATTCATAGTCGTGGCTTGCGGATTACCTGCACCTTGCACCAATGTGCACCTCACTGAAGGACAGCTTAGCTTGATTCGCCGACGTGATATTTACCGCCAGCTCGGCCTACCGTATGCAATATGTGGGTTCAGTTCAGTCCAACTACCCTCCCAAGTGCCAATTTTAGCCTGGCTTGTTTTTTGTTTTGTGGAGGGTTTTTAGCCTGGCTTGCTATTCAAGATCGGTGCCTAACCTCCCACATCCTGCAAAAGAAAGGATGGCCAAACACCTCATTTGCTCTAGTAGCTTGTCAAGTGCTACTTCCTGCTTAGCTGTAGCTGCAGTTTCTGTCTGTTAGAACCTGGAACTTTAAACACTTTGGATGGTGTAAACTGATCATTTCATTTTCTCCCGGTGTAAACTGTTAGAACCTGGAACTGTTCTGTTATTATTAGAAAAGTGGAACGGAGCTGCGTCCTTTTGATCTAAAAAAACACCTCATTTGCTCCCGGAGACTGCCCTTCACCTGCTTACGCAAGACCTGTGGCGTGTAGTCTTCAACAGATTCAGCATCCCTGGCCAGATACCTAGCCTAGAGGGCAGCTGAGAGCTGACTTGTAGGTCCTCCCGCCCTGTCGCGACCAAGACGAGCTGCAGCATCATCTGCGCCTGATGGCTACCCTGAAAGAGCGTAACAACCGCCTCTTCAGTGCAAAAGCAACTACTTGCACCCGGCTGAGCGATGCAATCGCAGACGATCTTGGTGAGTACAACAGAGCCGGGCTAGCTGGATTTCATTGGGTGCAGCCTGATTAAACATTCCTGTCATGATCCCGCTTTGCCCCTCTGTACATTCTCTGTAAACACGTAACTATTTGTACCTTGTGACTTATCGGAAATACAAATGCACTTGCACGCATGGGTATATTTTTGGAAGTAACAAAAGTGAGAAGTGATGCCAAAATGAACAAAACTGACCTATAAGCGCAACAAATTCACAAAATAAACTCGGCCGGGACTAACCCTTTTGAGTAGCGCTGGTACGAGTGGAGCTATACTCAACAGTATAGCGCCGATGCACATCGTGGCGAGGCGGAGCTAGACTGTGTCCCACCCTGGGTCATGTAGTGCCGCTCCCATCAACGCTATACTATTGATTATAGCACCGCTGCCAAAGGCGCTTTGCGCCTGCTAGCTATATGGCCGCGCTAGGCCGTCCTAGCCCGAGCAAGAACAAAAGTTTCAGCTTCGTTGGCATCTCTCCCCCGACCCACCGGCTCCTCTCTCCCCACAACTCAAATCCTAGTCAAAATTTCTTAGATTTGTCAGATCTGGCCATGGATTTTGAGCCCAACTTGGTCCTCCAGGTAATCTCCTCCGTCCCCCATCCTTTTCTTCCAAAGAAACCATCACATTTTTCCTATTTGTGCAAGATTAGGTGAAATCCTAGTTTTTTTTTGATGGATTCGTATTTTTTTTTGAATTTGTTATTGAAATAACGTGTGGTTATTAATATGTGTATATGACCTTGTCATCATTTAGGAACATTGATTTGAGGAGTCCATGTGTATATATATGTATATGTGAGGATTTCATGTGTGTAAGACTATGTGTATATGTAAGGATTCCATGTGTACCTATGTATGGTATCAAAACAATGATCCCATATAATTTTGTATTAGTGTATGAGGTGAAAGAGAGGTGTCATATTTGCTTAGAACAAATTGTTGTATGGTAGTTGTGTTGGTAAAATAGTTTAATGTCTAATTGTTTAAAAAAATTAGGATGATGTGGCTTCTCGATGATTACTATGATGTTGAACACCAAGCCATTTTTATGGCGGTTAAAGGGAAGGTAATATAAATTATTTTAGTAGATAACATTAGCTGTTTGGTTCAAATGGTTAAGGCTTAACATTATGAATTATGTGTTTTCAGGTACCTGGAACCCTAAAGATTCTCACGGGGCCTCCTCTAGTGACATGTTGTACGATGAGCGGCACACACCACACATCCCGACTCTTGGTCTCCTACCGTTCATTACACTTGTGAGCCGATCGATGCCAAATCTCAAAGCCGCGGCAATCACCGCACTTGTTGACCGGTGGAGGACGGAGACAACACACACTTTCCACCCGAGGACTAGCAAGATGACCCATACTTTTCATGATGTTTCCATGATCCTTAGACTTCCTATCGATGGTGAGCCACTGTGTATGAGCATAGATTATGATGGGTGGCGAAAATAGATGACGGCTATGGCTCCTGAATTAAGAGCCTGAAGACAAGGTTAAATACAGAATTCTAGCAGGCGCAACTTAGAAGTAGATTGTCAAAAACATCACGCACTGTCTGTAACATCCCAGGTTTAGAGGCAAGAAAAAAAAGAACACCAGAGCGTGTGCATTGCATTCATGCATAGAAAATCCGAGGAATTTTCACGCTTTTGTTTAAAACTGTCAAAGTGATCGAGGTTTCTCTTGCATCGGTGGAATTGAGTTAGTCATCGATGTGAGTGCGACAAATTTCGACATGACCTTTGTGAATTCGTGTGTTTTTGGGAGAACACATTTGAATTCAAATCAAATATGGATAATATGAATTTAAATAAGAAATTGAATTGAATTTGAATTCCAAACTATAACATGAAATACAATATGTAAAAGTTAAACTTTTTTGATAATTCATAACAAATAAATAATTTAAACTTATTACAATTTAATCATTTACAAGTTACAAAAGAAAAAGTAAATTACAAAAGAATAAAAGAAAACCCTAAACTAAATCTTCTATTCCTCTTCTTATTATTCATTCCTGTAAAACGAACAACAAAGACAAAAGAGAATGGTGATACGACTAAAATGTCGCCATCATCAAGGATGAGGCATTTTGATATTGTAACTCAACTACTAGACATTAGGAATTTGTCCTAATATCTAAATTATGGATTAGATGGATCAATTTCAATCTATAAGCAGCTTTGGGAATCATGTATCATCTCTGGATCATAAGAGGGATAAATGGATCATTTTGTATCATTAGGCAATAATGAGCAAATAGGTAACATGGATAAGTGACAACATTTGATCCATATCAAAGAAGGGACAAGGGAAATAATATTTGATCCACTTATTGTAGGCAACGAAGGCAACTAATTAATCCCTCTAACATAGTCAAGTTCCTATTTAAACAAGCCCACATATTTAAATCCAGTAATTCACCATTGATATAAAATGGTCAAGATAAATTTATAGCCACACAGATCCAAAGCCTACATTATTTGTTGCAGTCTATGTTTTAAAGCCATAGTTCAAAGCCCAACAAAATATCCACATCCAACAAGGTTAATCCACTTGGTAGTCAAGAAAGAAAGGAAGGCGGCGATAAAGATCAACCCAGCTGTTGGTTGCACAAGGAAGAAGAGAAGATCAACTTTGTAGCATACACTAGAATAGGGGCCACATGCAAGCGGCATACTCAAGACATGCAAACTGTGTGTTGTCACCCTCACAGCAAATAGCCAACATTATATAAACAACACATAGGCTGTACTAGCAGTTCCTTTGACACTCACAAACGTAGCAGCCCAGCTAGCCATCATTTGCACTAGCAAAAGACACCAGGACATCAAGAACAACATCAATAAATTCTATTATCAGTCATATGCATGATCTGCCAGCAAGAGCACACTCATATTTAGAAACTAGCACACCAAGATCAGTAACTAGATCACTGGGAAGCAGATCAAGCAATATCAAGAAGCTAGGAGGTGGAGGTTATCCACAAGAAGAAGAATAGCTCAAGGGCCGGCAGAACCAGCTACCAAACTATAAAAGTGTAGCATGTAGAAACCAACATTTAAATCAATAAATCATGCAGTATTTGTTCTTAGCTTTTACATAGCCACACCAGGAACATGAGGGAAATAATACACATCACTTAAATCCAACCACCCTGCAACTGGAGTTAGTCCAGGAGGATTAGAAGGATTGTTTTCACTCAGATCTGCATAGTGGTGCTATGCAATATTCCTCACAGAGAATTTTGTAGATTATAAATAGTATTTGCTCTTATCAAAAGGAAGTGCCTCAGCCTTTGCATCATTGGCGAGGCAACCAAATCAAGATAATGTCTGTTCTTATCAGTTACTAGCCAAAAGAGAGAAAGCCAAGGAGTTAGCTAAGCAATTCCTTTGCACCACCACATACACATATAGGATATTTCACACACAAGATGATCACATGATCATTGAATCATCTGAATCCAACAGCAATGCCATCAGAAATATACATAGGCAAGGCCAATAGATCAAGCACAAAATGTGTTCTTATCAGTTTAACCAAGCCCAATTAAATCACAACAATATCAAAGCACCTCCATGTACAACATCAGCTGGCCATTGAGTGCAATACCAACACAGAGCTACCAGGCAGCTGAGAGGGGAGCTAGATCACCCAGCTTGAGCTGGTGATCCCTGGTAGAACCAGGAGCTCAAACCCTAGACACATAAAGAGAGGGCAGTAAGGAGCATGAGTATCAATCCAACAATTCATCTAAGAAGATAATAAAGCATCACTTTGTGCACTCCAGCACAATCCGGTTCAGGATCATATATGCACATGCTTTAATCATCATCATAAGCCGCCAGTAATAATCCACATGCTACAGGGAACATCTTAGGGTACAAGACATTCATCCCAGGCCAACTAAGTAGTATCCTAGCTGCAGCTAAGCAACTATATATATGTATGCATACAAGCCGACTGATGCGTGCAGTTAACACACGTCCGTTGGGAACCCCAAGAGGAAGGTGCGATGCGTACAATAGCAAGTTTTCCCTCAGTAAGAAACCAAGGTTATCGAACCAGTAGGAGTCAAGGAGCATGTGAAAGTTGTTGGTGAAGGAGTGTAGTGCGGCGCAACACAAGGGATTCCGGCGCCAACGTGGAACCTGCACAACACAATCAAAGTACTTTGCCCCAACGTAACAGTGAGGTTGTCAATCTCAACGGCTTGCTGTAAACAAAGGATTAATCGTATAGTGTGGAAGATGATGTTTGTTTGCGAAGAACAGTAAAGAACAAGTATTGCGATGAGATTGTATTTCAGATGTAAAGAATGGACCGGGGTCCACAGTTCACTAGTGGTGTCTCTCCGATAAGATAACTAGCATGTTGGGTGAACAAATTACAGTTAGGCAATTGACAAATAGAGATTCACATACATATATCATGATGACTACTATGAGATTTAATCAGGGCATTACGAATTTTCCAGAGGCACTTAACTTGCTCAGATGAAAAAGCTCAAATTGAATGAAAGTTGCGTACATATCTTAGGATCACGCACGTAAATTGGCAGAATTTTATGAGTTATCTACAGACGGGGCTGCTCAATTTCGTGACAGTAAGAAATCTGTTTCTGCGCAGTAATCCAAATCTAGTATCAACATTGCTATCAAAGACTTTACTTGGCACAACAATGCAATAAAATAAAGATAAGGAGAGGTTGCTACAGTAGTAACAACTTCCAAGACTCAAATATAAAACAAAAGTGCTGTAGTAAAATGATGGGTTGTCTCCCATAAGCGCTTTTCTTTAACGCCTTTCAGCTAGGCGCAGAAAGTGTGAATCAAGTATTATCGAGAGATGATGCATTAACATTCTTATCAGGGGAGTTGGGAGTTTTCTCAACTATGCATTGTATCTTGTCTATGTAAGTAACTCCTCTTTCATTGCTCCTAGGCTTACTATCCTCATCAAACAAATTTTCAGGAACAAGCCAAGCATAGTTATTTTCTAGAGCTTCATGCATTCCTAGGAGCTTACTAGGTATCGGTACTTTCATCTCCCCACCATCATTAACATTACTACTGTATATTATTCTATCCATGTCCATCTTTTCAAGTGTTCTTTTAAAATCAGTGAACAAACCAAGCCTCTTATGCTTAATAAAAACTTTTCTAGCTTCTTTAGCTATATCTTCAAATTCTCTAACAAGGACGTTTAAAACAAAATCTCTCTTTTCTCCCATCTCCATATCAGAAAGTGTAAGAAACATATGTTGTATTATGGGATTGAGATTAACAAATCTAGTTTCCAACATGTGTACTAAACAGGCAGAAGCACTTTCATAAGTAGGAGCAACTTTTAATAATGGTATATCTTCAAAATCTTCATCCATACTAACATGGGTGAAAAATTCTTCTATATTATCTCTTCAAATGATAGACCCTTGTCCTACCCACTACTAGGGAAAAGCCTATAGGTGGAGGCAAGTGGTGCCGGCGCACCACCTTGTGCATGCGCCGGTGGAAATCATTGCCGGCGCACCACATTTCAGCCGCGCCGGCGATGGAGGGGTACTGCCGGCGCACCTAGGGGAAAGGCTCGCCGGCGCTATTTCCTCGGCATGGCCCCGGCCGATTCGGGCCAGGCCCAAGAATCATTGCCGGCGCATCGGCCCGGTGGTGCGCCGGTGGAAAATTTGATATTGCCGGCGCACCCTCGGGCCGGTGCGCCGGCAATGACTCTTGGGCCTGGCCCGGTTGTGATATAGCCGAAAGGGGTATATGTTGCCGGCGCACCATGGTCCAGGTGCGCCGGCAATAACCTCGGCAGTTATTTCAGCCACCAACCAGCCCACTCACTCACACACTCACTACACTCCACTTCTCCACACAAACCCGAGCCTTCTCCCAACCCAGCTCATTTTTGCCCATTTCTATCCCCAATTTCACCAATTTGACCAAACAAAATCAAAATTTTTGAGCAAATCTTCCCTTCCTACATGCATCTCCCACATCCCCCTATGTAGATCTAGATCTACTATCCCGCATTGACCGCTCAATCTAGATCTAGATCTAGAAAGTCGGCTTCCATACGCCATTGTCGCGGCGCGTCGTCTCGATCTTATCGAGGAATATATCAAACAAATAGGTGATTAATGAACAAATTAAGGAATGAAATCGATGTATGTTGGACATTTGAAGAAAAGCTCTCGTGTGTGGCATATATATATGTTGTGCTTGTGCTTGTGTGTGTGTTGGCGTTGAAAATGAGTTGCCAACGTTGCGCCGAAATGTTGATTCTTCAAGTTTCCGTTTCGGCACATTTCTGGCGCTCCTATGTCCTACCGTGTAGGAAGGTCATGCCGAAATTTTCCGTGAAAACTACCGACGGATGCATGGTTCTAATGAATTATGTAATCTTACCATGCAGGCGATAATGGTTATCGAGATGAGTGAAAGCATCGTGATGAGATATCTGAAACACGCGATCATCGACATGTATGAAAATAACCGCACGGAGGTATTGTGTCCGTGCCGGAGATGCAAACGAGGGAAATGGTTTGACCCGTATTCAGTGCAAGTTGCAGGGGCACCTGCTCACTAATGGTTTCATGCATGGACACACTCAATGGATGAGTGATGATGGCGCGGAGGTCAATGGGGCGACGGCGGCAGTTGGTAAAAATGGCCGGCAAGAAGGAGGGCATCATGATACCGATGACGATGAAGAGTTTGTCGCACATGACGATAACCTTGACGACGACAATAACCTTGACGACGACAATAACCTTGACGACGACGAAGAGGTGCCGCTAGCTTCAGTCGTGCGGGACCCTCATCTTCAAGATCTGCTTCTCGAAAAGACGAAAGGCGCCAAGCGGAAATCAAAGCTTGAGCAACTCGAGATAGACTCGAATACTCCGTTGTACGACTCAGGTCGCGGGTTGGGGGAGTCTCGCTTGAGAGTAGCTCTCGATGTGCTGCAGATGAAGGCGAAACACGGATGGACGGACACAAGCGTCGACGACATCCCGGAATACGTGAAAGATCTCCTTCCTCGCCGGAACACGTGTCCCGGTAGTCTAGCCGAGGCCAAGAGAATCACGTGCCCTCTCGACTTACCCCACGAAAAGTATCACGCCCGCATCAACGACCGTATCATGTATCGCAAGGAGCACATGGACAAGACCAAATGTCCCGTGTGTGAAGCTGAACGGTACAAGAAAGGGAAGAAGAAAGCTCCTCGGAAAGTTGTGTGGTACTTCCCGCTCGCCCCGGCTTCAACGGTTCTACGCGGACCGCAAGGAAGCAAAGCTCATGCGCGCGGCACGCGTAAAGAAAGGAGGCAGTGTTGAATGATAAAGAGCGGATTGAGCACCCGAGTGCTGACGCACCCTTCGGATGCAAGCCGGTGGAAAGCATTAGACAATGAATTCGGAAGTTTTGGGGCAGATCCCGTAAACATCAGGTTGGGTGCGAGCACGGACGGATTCAATCCGTTCGGAAACCAGAGCAAGCACACATAGCACATGGCCCGTGTTTGTATGGATCTACAACCTCCCGCCCTGGCTGTGCATGAAGAGGAAGTACATACGGATGAGTATGCTAATTCAAGGGCCGACACAGCCAGGAAACGATATCAACATGTATCTCGAACTATTAAAGGAGGAGCTTGAAACGTTGTGGGCGGAGGAAGGGGTAGATACATGGGACGCCGTCGCGGAAGAATATTTCCCTTTGAGAGCCGCGTTGATCACGACGGTGCAGGACTACCTCGGATACGGTTACATTTCGTGCCAGGTGTGCCATGGACACAAGGCATGTGTCAGGTGCATGGAAGAGACGATGTTTTTGCAGCTTGGTAAGGATGGCTCTTCGAAAACAGTTTACATGGGGCATCGAAGGTGGCTACAGAAAACCGACCCGTGGAGAAAGCGTGGAGATCCGTTCGATGGTACAAATGAACCCCGAGGACCTCCACGTAAGAAGAGCGGCGAAGAGATCGATACATTACCGAAAGGTTGGAAGGAGTGCCCTGCGCCGGGAAAGATTCGTCAAAAGCCTGGAGAGAAGAAGAAGAAAAAGGAAACGACGCCGCTCATTGGTGTATGGAAAAGGAGGTCCGTGTTTTGGGACTTGCCGTATCGGAAAATTCTCGATACACCTCACCGCCTTGATGTCATGCATATTACAAAGAACGTGTGCGAGAGCTTGCTTGGCACTCTTCTCAACATGCCTGGACCGGACCAAAGATGGGCCGAAAGCAAGACAGGACCTGAAAGTTTTGGCCATCAGGGAAGAGCTTCAGATCCCGCCGGCCCAAGAGGGACGATCGGAGGAGGAGGCGGACGGCGGTCGAAGCGCAAAAGGATTAAGCAGCCGGACTATTACTCGTCCCCCTCCCGCTTCACTTTTAGTCCGGCCGAGGTCGATCAATTTTTCAATTGCCTTGTAGGAGTCGAGTGCCCTTCGGTTACTCCGGGGTAATAAGCGAGATACATGGACCCCAAGAAACGAAACTTCAGCGGCATGAAGTCTCATGACTGTCACGTGATGATGACGCAGATTCTTCCGGTTGCAATCCGAGGTATAATGGATGACCATGTCCGTGCAACGCTGATCGGGCTCTGTAACTTCTTCGACGTCATAACTCGGAAGTCGATAAGCGTGAAGAAACTCGCAAGGCTCCGGGAAGAGATCGTGGTGATCCTATGTGAGATGGAGATGTACTTCCCGCCCGCATTCTTTGACGTGATGGTCCATCTCGTTGGTCCATATCATGGATGATATCGTCGGTCTAGGGCCGGCATTCTTACACAACATGATGCCGTTTGAAAGAATGAATGGGGTCATTAAAGGATACGTTCGTAACAGGTCACATCCAGATGGAAGCATCGTACAGGGCTGGCTCACCGAAGAGTGCATCTCTTTTCGCACGAATTATCTAGACATCGAGGACCCCGTTGGTTTGCCTCAAAACAAGTACCTCCGTAGGTTCGAGGGAGTAGGCCACAAAAATGGAAGGAAGGAACTGCACGTGCACATGTCCGGTCGGAGTTCCGACTTTGACAGGGCCAACTTAGTAGCGCTACAACACATTGACTTGATCGATCCTTGGTTGAAAGAGCACAAAACCATGATAGAGAACAGTGGCAAGCCGATGATGACGGAAGCGAAATATACGAGAGCACAACTCCTCTTTCGCCGCTGGTTCAAAGACCACATTGTTGCTAATCCCCCACCAATGGATTCTCGACAAGGATAAACTAGTATTGGCCTTGTCACATGGCCCCGCGCCCAACATCATGACTTACCAAGCGTACGATATCAACGGGTACACATTCTACACGGAAGAAAAAGACAAGAACAGGTGTTTACCGAACTCGGGGGTAACGATGGATTCCTGGACGGGTGACGTAAAGACTAGATACTACGGAAGAATCGAGGAAATCTGGGAGCTTAGCTACGCTGGGGAGAAAGTGCCGATGTTCCGTATCGGATGGGCTAAGAGCGTCGAAAAGAAGACCGGTATTTCACCACCATGTTTCTACCCGAAGCCAACAAATCAAAGTCCACGAACGCCACCGCGTAGAATGAGCCATGGGTACCGGCGGAACACGTGCACCAATGCTTCTTCATAACCGACCCATCCAGGCCTAGCCGTGTTATCGTGAGGAGAGGCAAGAGGACCATCGTCGGAATGGATGGAGTCGCCAACGAGGAAGACTTCGAAGGACAAGTCGGAGACCCAATGATGGAAGAATCCGAGGACGAAGACACAACATACACCACAAGAAGAAGCAGGACCACGCTACCGAGGTCAGGTCGACCCTTCAAAAGAAGAAGTCACGACACGGGGCTAAATTATTCAACGACGAGCAAGAAAAGCAAGAAGAAAGCGAAACACTCTTCTCAATCGATGATGTAAAACTTTATTTGCAATGTATAACTCATATTTTGTGTAATTCATAACTACTCATATTGTCATGGCCAATATTTTATGTATGACTAATTAATATTGTGTTGGTCAATATTTTATGCATGCATGTATATAACTCATATTTTGTGTAATTCATAACTACTCATATTGTCATGACCAATATTTTATGTATGACTAATTAATATTGTGTTGGTCAATATTTTATGCATGCATGTATATAACTCATATTTTTTGTAATGCATAAACTCATATTGCTTGGTTATTATCTTGAAAAGAGAAGGAAATAAAATAGTATAGGATTTGTGGGAAAAGAAAAGAAACATAAAAGAAAGTGAAAAGAAATAAAGAAAAGAATAAAAAAAGAAAGTGAAAAGAAATAAAGAAAAAATAAAAAGAAATGGCCAGCCAAGTTGAGGGACAAGTCCCAGGTATAGCTGGCTCACCTTATTGCCGGCGCACCACATGTTTGGTTCGCCGGGGTATAGTTGTCCCCGGCGAACCAAACATGTGGTGCGCCGGCAATAAGGTGAGCCCAGCTATACCGGGACTTAATCGCTGCGCGTGCTATCTCTCTCTTCCTCTTCCTCACATCTTCCCCGCACCGACGACGACGACCACCCGCCAGCGCCGCCACCCGCCGTTCTGCACCACCAGCCCCCCACCACCTGCCTCCGCTGTCGAGGAGGAGCCGCCGCCGCTGTCGAGGAGGAGCCGCCGCCGCTGTCGGATCCACCGCCGCCGTCGGATCCGCCGCTCGCCAGCCGCCACAGAGAGGAGGAGCAGGAGCAGGGAGACAGAGACCCGTACTGCCGCTAGCCGCCGCCGTCGACCCCCGCCGGTAGTCAGGTACGTCCACCCCCTCTGCCCCCAATCCCCCTCCGCCCCCAATCCCCCTCTGCCCCCATTGCTTTTTCAATGTTAGGGTTCATACTAAAATCATCAATGCTGCCATAAATTGCTACTGGTTAAAAATGCCCAATTGTTTAGTTCAAAATGCTCATGCATGCTCACTGGTTGTAAATTAATTTGGTTCAAAATGAAAATGCATCATTACCTACTGCCAAAAAAAGAAAATGAAATAGAGGTTTGGCTCAAAATTGATTTTACTTGCGAGTAGCTAAAATGAAAATTGATTTTGTTTAGTTAATTGGCCAAGTGCATGTACAAGGTGAAGGAATGCTAGCAGTAGCAAGTGTTAGGGTTAGGCATACATTTAAATGTTAGGGTTATGGTTAGCCAAGAATGCTAGGGTTAGGGTTAGCCAAGTGTTAGGGTTAGCCAAGAATGCTAGCAAGTAGCAAGAAAATGGTCCATGCTATTGTAAAATACATGTTATTCTCAACATTTATATGTTCCCTTAACCGGAGAAAATGCTCTCTGCCATTTATGCTCTCATGCTCATGCTACTTGTCAAATTATGTTAGCAATAAAAATAAAATGCTTTAATAAAATGCTTTATATACTAAGTGCTTGTTGAAAAAAGAAATTGAGTTGGGGTTTTTTATTATAGTGTAAATGAAATGGAAATGCTACTTGGTTCATTTAAAATAGTTCTCTCGGTTTAGTTCACTATTGCTACTTCACTATTTAAAATGGAAATGGAAATGAAATGAATGCTCATGTTGATGCTCACCGGTTGCAAATAAAGATTTTGAAATGGTTTTGAAATGCTACCGCTCATGCTCATGCTCACTGCCAAAAAAGAATGCTCTTCGGTTTTGCTCTCCGGTTTGCTAAAATGACACATGTGAGCTTCTCCGGTTCATTTAAAAGAAAATGAAAATTGGTGCTATGTTCCTTATCTGGTTCATTTAAAACAAAATGAAAATGATAAGGTACCTAGTGTATTTTGTATAAGTGGGTACAAGCTCTGTTTGGCACTCGTTTTAATTATGTAGCCAGAGAGTAGCATGGTGTTGATGTACAAGCTCTGTTTGGCACTTGTTTGTTGGAGAAGACACATGTATCATATATGTGAATTTCTGTTGTAATTAAGCAGTAATGCTGCCGGGGATGCCAGGGATGTAAAATGCTCACTATACTTGGTTGTAGTACATGCAATGCTGCTGCTACTATTTGCTACTATTGTTGTTGCTACATTTTGAGTTATGTAACTTGAGAGTTAAGATGTTTCGCTACTATTGTTGCTGCTACATTTTGAGTTATGTAACTTGAGAGTTAAGATGTTTCTGCTACTATTGTTGCTGCTACATTTTGAGTTATGTAATTGGAGAAAATTCCTATATGTGAATTGCATTTACATTACGAGGATTGAGTTGCTATTGAGTGCCGGAATGTCGATTCATTTCCGTTCCGGCAATTCTAGCACTCGGCATGACCAATTTTTAGCAAAGGTCATGCCGAATTTTTCCGTGAATTCTAACTCTTTTTCGTCTTCTATTAGTGCAAGCCACCATGTCGTCTCAAGAAGAGTTAGAGGAGCACTACAATAGGCACTTCTTTAGGACGGAGGAGGATGCCGAGGCCGCCGGTGTTGGCGGCGACGAGGACCATGAGATGGAGGATGCCGCCGGGGGTAGTGCCGACGAGCCGAGCGGCAACGAGGCAAGCGCCGCCGCCGGGGGTAGTACCTACGAGCCTAGCGGCGATGAGGCAACCGGCGCCGCCGGGGTGGCGGCGAGACAAGCGGCGACGATCCTAGCGCCGCCGCCGGGAGTAGTGGCACCGGGACAAGTGGAGCCAAGAGGCCGCGGAAGGCAAGGCGCCAAAACACGGTCGGCACCGGCGGAGACACAGATCACAGAGGTGGACCCCGCCGATGGTTTGCCGGTGTTGCCTAAGGATGTTGCCAAGGGGTACGGCAACCAACCGGCATGTATCCTCCGAGAGGTCGTCAATCTCAACGAGACGGACCTCCGAGCTGAGAGCAAAGCGCCTTTGCGAGCCCAGCTCATTGCGAGGTTGCACGCACGATACAAGTTCCTAGGCGACTACGCCTCCAGTCATCAAACCAACAACATTGTGAACTCACAAGCCCTCCTGAAGTTCACCAAACACCTCAAGCAGCTATAAGTACATGGTGCGGAGGCTGATTGCTCGAGGGCAAAGGTTTCGAAGAGGTCCACTCCGCCTTTCCGCATGTCACCCGTGCGGACTTTGATGCTTTTGTGGCCAATGAAGAGCTACAAGCAACCAAGAATCGCAAGTTGTGGGGGAAGGAAATGCGGGAGCTTAACATCGGCAACCACAACCTTGGGAGCCGTGGGTACGAGGGAAAGGAGCCCTATTGGGCGAAGGAGGACGAGGCGTATGTAAATGCCGACATTGAGAACCCCTGGCTCAAGTACAAGGACCCGCTTGAAAGAAGATTCATCAGGTCCCGGTACCATAAGAAGAAACTAACCGGGGAACTTGTCACGGACCCGAAGGTCGTAACCGACATAATTTGGTTCACGAACGACCGGAAGGTCCTGGCGTTGGAGAAAAACTGGTAAGCAATTTACCGGTTTTATTAGATCAAGTATCGTTCATATAATAGTAGCAACATTTCTAAATGGTTCGCGTTTCTTCCGCAGGAAGAAGAAAGACAAAGACTTTCTCAAGCCTCCCAAGGTGACGAAGGCTCCTCGTCCCAGGCGTCGACGGGCAGGGTAGCTTCGGGACAAGCCTCTCGTACGGGCGCTAAACATCGTTAATGAGCATTCACCGACGAGAAGGCCGCATAGAGGCCGTGTGGTCGGCGCCGGTACAGGCTACAAGCATGGTCACTATGGCTTGTCGTCTGCGGCCGATAAAAATGCGCGTAATGAGAGGAAGCAGCGGGAGGCGGAGCAAATGAGGGAGTCAATCCTAGCCCAAGTCCAAGCTGGTTTGGTACCGCAACTGGTACCGCAACTCAAAGCTACACTCGTACCGAAGTCAAAGCTGAAGTCGCCGCCGGAGTCCAAGCAGATTTCAACGCTATGCAAGCGTGGTATGAGGGTGGCAAACAAGGCCCCCCCGAAAATGCAAGTGGTTAGCTTCAACGGCAGCAACTCGATGGTGCCGCCGTCCGCCGGCAATGACAATGTTATAATGGAGACTCCTCCGGCCGCCGGCAATGTCGCTCGGTGCTAGGGATTCACCGTCCATGCCGGGTAGCAGCCCCTCCGTCACTTGCACGCCCGCCGCCGCATGTGCTGGCCCGTCGACATTAGCCGAGCTCAACGCCCTCACGGTAATTAACTAATGTGTACATCAAGTTAATATATTAGTTTCGTCATCCTTGCCCTCTCTCTAACGCCATACACATGTTCTCGCAGCGCTCTCGACGCCATGCACCTTTTTGATGAGAGTAAACGACGAACTCAAAGACGTCGCGAGGGGGTCCATCATTCGGCCCCTGGATAAGAAGTGGCACACACGAGATATGGCGGATGACGTTTACCGGGTTGAAGTGGATCGGGCGTTACCGGGCTATGAGGATTTGTTTCCTCCTAATCAACCGCATGGTGCCGATGACGATAGCCCGTTGAATCTGGCCTCACCGAAGGGTTGGCTATCGCTATGGCCGAAGACCCTAATTCGGATCAACACCTACTCGGGGTCGACGGCAAGCAAAGACAAGCACCTTGCGGCGCCACATGTCGGCGTCCCTCCACGACAGCCGGCGGCGCCCGTGGTCATCGCCCCACCGGAACGGCCAGCTGCGCCGGAGGTCGGCGCCCCACCACAACAGCCAGCCTGCGCCGGAGGCCGAGGAATATGAACGTGACAACTTCCAATGGGATATTCCTACGTCTTCACAAGTTGTCCATGAGGATGCGCCGGGCTTCAAATATGTGTGCTCCAAGAAGCTGTTCGATTCTCAAGAAACGGCTGATGAGGCGGAAAATCCCGAGGAGGTCGCCACCGCCGCCGTCAAAAATATGTTGAGCCCAAACACACTCCGTGCTACGGCCACTACGGCGATGGATGGTCCAGCACTACAACCCAAGAAGAGGAAGAGGGCAAATAAGAAGGACGCCCAAGACAAGGCGGCGGCGGCCAAATCCAAGGACAAGGTCCCACTCCTTGACAAGTTGCCAAACAATTGGCGACCTCTGCATCACTTGGGTCAACCGATGCTGCTCGGAGCATGTCGTGAAGAAACTCACCCCGGATATGAGGAGCTTGCATGAGACTGTCTTGCATGTGGAGAACCTTCTTCTCAAATCAAAAGATCCCGGTTACCCTCTCTTCGTGGCGAAGGTGCCAACCGGCATGAACTTCGTCGAGAAGTACCCCGCGGACTTGTGCTTCATCCGGTTCAACGACATCTTCAGCATCTATCGCATGCAAGCGCTCCACTTTAGTGTGGTTCGCCTAGTTGCTCTCAGCATGTCTTCCCGGATTGTTAAGGAGGGGACGCCGACCATCGCGATCATGGACCCCTTCTATATGCGGGAGAGCATCATCCGCAACCCCGGGGATCGCGCGATTGCCACCCGAGCAGGTCGAGGATTTCATCGTCGGCGAACATTAAGAAGGGCGCCATTCTCATCCCTTACTTCCCCGAGTAAGTAATCACTCGCTAGTCCCCCATCACCATTCTATCCTATATCTCCATTTGCATTTCCAAAGGTTAATCCGTGTGTTTTCCGCGGAGACAAGTTCTGCACCCTCATCGTCGTGCACCCGCAACACTCGCATGCAGTCTATCTCGACTCGGGTAGGGACCGCAAGAAAGACTACTCCCACATCGGGGCCCTTCTCAATGATGCTCTCACCGGCTTCGCCAACAAGGCAGGCCCCCTCAAAGTAGAGAGGAAATCCCGAGGAGGCTTCGTCTTAACCCACACAACCAACTTCCCTGCCTCGGGCAGATCGACGCCCGACAATGGGATGGACGCGTGGTACGCCATCCTTCGGATGCGGAGTACATAAAGTACGCAGATGACATGTTGCTGCCGAATAATCTCGAAACAGGTTTGCAAACATGGCGGATGTCCCCGATAGAGAGATTAGAAAGAACCGGGGTCGCATCCAGCAGTTCATTTGCACGATAATCCTGCAGGATGTCAACAATAGGTCTGGCGAGTTCTTCTACGGCTATGGTCTACCACCTAATGACGAGATAGACCTCCGCTTGGAGATGTCGCGTGATGAGAGGCCGTTCAACTCGCTTGAGGGCTGCCGTCCATTCCCCCTAGGCGTACAACCTGATCCTACGACGGGAACACTTGCTAAAGCTTGAACGATATGTCCTTGAACTTCCGTACTCGTAATAATTGTTATATATTCCCATAGAATCGAGTAGTTGCTTTTATTTAGTTGTATGAATGTGCATGTGAACATGTGTCCGTAGTTTCATTTACTTTGCTATATATTTCAAGATTATGGCGTACATAGCTTAATAATTATTTGCATTTACTCGACCACTACTTGCCTCGTATTTGGAGTTCGCCGATGATTAGAATGTTCGGTCAATCGTACACTCGGGGGTGGAGCCGGTGAGCCTTGGTGCGACGGCCACAAGTATCAATCTATTGTGCATCCTACCTAGCCTCTCACCGACTCCATCCCTGGATGTTAATATTTGTTTCGACCGACAAAGTATGAGGCACGCTATTTAATTCGTACTACTTGTCTTCTATTTGAGTTCGCACTTCTTAATTGCATTGGCCGATGATTAAAATGTTCGGTCACTTGTACACTCGGGGTGGGGCCGGTGAGGCTTGGTGTGATGGCCACAAATATCAATCTATTGTGCATCCTACCTAGCCTCACCGACCCCATCCCTGTATGTTATTATTTATTTCGACCAACAAAGTATGAGGCACATGCTATTTAGTTCATACTACTTGTCTCTTATTTGAGTTGGCACTTGTTCATTGCATTGGTACTAACGTTTTACTTGTCTTGTGAATGGAGATGCCGACGACATATGTCGTGTACAAGGGGAGGGTTCCTGGAGTCTACGACGATCGGGAGGACTGTCGGAGACAGGTGCACCGTTTCAGCGGCAACGGCTACAAGGGATACCCCACTAGGGTGGAGGCGGAAGGAAGATACGCCCGTTATCTAGCGGGAGAGATGAGGGACATGAGGAGGAACCGGATGAAGACCATGGCCTTCGTGATGATGGTCATGACCATGTTGGTCATGTTCTATGTGATTCTAGTTTAGGTTAGGACCTACATTGTGAGGTGTATGACGATACTTGTGACGACTATGTACCAAGACTTCTAACTTTGTGAAACTTCGCCGTTCGGTGTTGCATATGCACATGTGTGTTGTATGAATCAACACATTCCGAAACGAGACTTGCGTATTTGTGTACCGATACCGAAATGAAACTTGGCTCTCTATGTGCTTCTCATATTGCATGTAATACTGTATATGTCTGTCAAATATGTATTGTAATATGCTCGTCAAAATTGTATTGTAATATGCTGGAAAAAAGTGGAAAAAAGAATTTTCGAATTAATTGCCGGCGCACCTAAATGACACATTGCCGGCGCACGTGGCATTCGCCGGTGCTGGAAGCACTACTGCCGGCGCACCCGATAGTGCGCCGGTGGAATAGATCTTTGCCGGCGAAGCAGGGTGGTGCGCCGGCAGCAGCGAGAGATATCGCCGGCGCACTACCTGGTGCGCCGGCAGTGTCCGTTTATCACCGGCGCGTTCGCACCGGCGGGCTCGTGGTGCGCCGGCAATGGGGGTTTTAGGTGCGCCGGCAATGGGCCTTTCCCTAGTAGTGACCGGTATGTCTTTCAGAGTGAACGTAGGAGGAAACATGATGAAATAAACAAAAGGTAAGTAAAGTAAATGCAAGTAACTATTTTTTTGTGTGTTTTTAATATAGAGATAGCAAACAAGACAGTAAATAAAGTAAAACTAGCAACTATTTTTTTTGTATTTTTGATGTAGGAAGCAAACAAAGCAGTAAATAAAGTAAAGTAAAGCAAGACAAAAACAAAGTAAATAGATTGGATCTGAGAGACTCCCCTTGCAGCGTGTCTTGATCTCCCCGGCAACGGCGCCAGAAAAAGAGCTTGATGCGTGCAGTTAACACACGTCCGTTGGGAACCCCAAGAGGAAGGTGTGATGCGTAAAGTAGCAAGTTTTCCCTCAGTATGAAACCAAGGTTATCGAACCAATAGGAGTCAAGGAGCACGTGAAGGTTGTTGGTGAAGGATTGTAGTGCGGCGCAACACCAGGGATTCTGGCGCCAACGTGGAACCTGCACAACACAATCAAAGTACTTTGCCCCAACGTAACAGTGAGGTTGTCAATCTCACCGGCTTGCTGTAAACAAAGGATTAACCGTATAGTGTGGAAGATGATGTTTGTTTGCAAAGAACGAGTAAAGAACAAGTATTGCGATAGATTGTATTTCAGATGTAAAGAATGGATGGGGTCCACAGTTCACTAGTGGTGTCTCTCCGATAAGATAACTAGCATGTTGGGTGAACAAATTACGGTTGGGCAATTGACAAATAGAGATTCACATACATATATCATGATGACTACTATGAGATTTAATCGGGGCATTACGACAAAGTACATAGACCGCTATCCAGCATGCATCTATGCCTAAATAGTCCACCTTCGAGGTTATCATCCGAACCCCTTCCGAGTATTAAGTTGCAAACAACGGACAAATGCATTAAGTATGGTGCGTAATGTAATCAACACAAATATCCTTAGACATAGCATCGATGTTTTATCCCTAGTGGCAACAACACATCCACAACCTTAGAACTTTCGTCACCGTCCCGCATTCAATGGAGGCATGAACCAACTATCGAGCATAAATACTCCCTCTTGGAGTTACAAGTATCAACTTGGCCGAGCCTCTACTAGCAACGAGAGAGCATGCAAGAACATAAACAACACATATATGATAGATTGATAATCAACTTGACATAGTATTCAATATTCATCGGATCCCAACAAACACAACATGTAGCATTACAAATAGACGATCTTGATCATGATAGGCAGCTCACAAGATCTAACATGATGGCACAATGAGGAGAAGACAACCATCTAGCTACTGCTATGGACCCATAGTCCAGGGGTGAACTACTCACACATCGATCCGGAGGCGATCATGGCGATGAAGAGCCCTCCGGGAGATGATTCCCCTCTCCGGCAGGGTGCCGGAGGCGATCTCCTGAATCCCCCGAGATGGGATTGGCGGCGGCTGCGTCATAGTAATGTTTTCCGTATTGTGGCTCTCGGTACTGGGGGTTTCGCGACGAAGGCTTTAAGTAGGCGGAAGGGTAGGTTTAGGGGCGGCACGAGGGACCCACACAACAGGGCGGCGCGGGCCCAGCCCTGGCCGCGCGGCCCTGGCGTGGTGGCGCCTCGTCGCCCCACTTCGTAATCCTTTCGGTCTTCTGGAAGCTTCGTGGAAAAATAAGACCCTGGGCGTTGATTTCGTCCAATTCCGAGAATATTTTCTTTGTAGGATTTCTGAAACCAAAAACAGCAGAAAACGACAGAATCGGCTCTTCGGCATCTCGTCAATAGGTTAGTGTCGGAAAATGCATAATAATGACATAAAGTGTGTATAGAACATGTGAGTATCATCATAAAAGTAGCATGGAACATAAGAAATTATAGATACGTTTGAGAAGTATCAAGCATCCTCAAGCTTAGTTCCTACTCGCCCTCGAGTAGGTAAATGATAACAATGATAATTTCTGAAGTGACATGCTATCATAATCTTGATCAATACTATTGTAAAGCATATGAAGTGAATGAAGTGATTCGAAGCAATGGTAAAGACAATGATTAAACAACTGAATTATATAGCAAAGACTTTTCATGAATAGTACTTCAAGACAAGCATCAATAAGACTTGCATAAGAATTAACTCATAAGGCAATAAATTCTTAGTAGAGAGTTTTGAAGCAACACAAAGGAAGATATAAGTTTCAGCAGTTGCTTTCAACTTCAACATGTATATCTCATGGATAATTGTCAACACAAAGTAATATGATGAATGCAAATAAGCAAGTATGTAGGAATCAATGCGCACAGTTAACACAAGTGTTTGCTTCTAAGATAGAAGGAAGTAGGTAAACTGACTCAACATAAAGTAAAAGAATGGCCCTTCGCAGAGGGAAGCAGGGATTAAATCATGTGCTAGAGCTTTTCAAGTTTTGAAATCATATAGAGAGCATAAAAAGTAAAGTTTTGAGAGGTGTTTGTTGTTGTCAACGAATGGTAGTGGGTACTCTAACTACCTTATCAACCAGACTTTCAAGAGCGGCTCCCATGAAGGACGTTATTTCTACCACCAAGGTAGATCATCCCTCTTCTCTTTTGTTTACACATGCATTTTATTATTTATGGATGACACTCCTCCCCACCTTTTCTTTCTCAAGCCATGGCTAACCGAATCCTCGGGTGCCTTCCAACAATCTCATACCATGGAGGAGTGTCTATTTTTTTCTTTTCTTTTTCTTTTTGCAAAATTAAGTTGCTCACTGATTGATCAGGGCAAAGCATGTGAAGAGAATTATTAATGCAAGTTAATTAATCGGGGCTGGGAACCCCATTGCCAGCTCTTTTTGCAAAATTATTGGATAAGCGGATGAGCCACTAGTCCATTGGTGAAAGTTTGTCCGAAGTAAATGACAAGATCGAAAGATAAAACACCACATACTTCCTCATGAGCTATAAAACATTGACACAAATAAGAGATAATAACTTTTGAATTGTTTAAAGGTAGCACATGAAGTATTTACTTGGAATGGCAGAAAAATACCATGTATTAGGTAGGTATGGTGGACACAAATGGCATAGGTTTTGGCTCAAGGTTTTGGATGCACGAGAAGTATTCCCTCTCAGTACAAGGCTTTGGCTAGCAAGGTTGTTTGAAGCGAACACAAGTATGAACCGGTACAGCAAAACTTACATAAGAACATATTGCAAGCATTATAAGACTCTACACTGTCTTCCTTGTTGTTCAAACACCTTAACCGAGAAAATATCTAGACCTTAGAGAGACCAATCATGCAAACCAAATTTCAACAAGCTCTATGTAGTTCTTCATTAATAGGTGCAAAGTACATGATGCAAGAGCTTAAACATGATCTATATGAGCACAACAATTGCCAAGTATCAAATTATTCAAGACAATATACCAATTACCACATGAGGCATTTTCCGTTTCCAACCATATAACAATGAACGAAGCAGTTTCAACCTTCGCCATGAACATTCAAAGTAGCACTAAGAACACATGTGTTCATATGCAACAGCGGAGAGTGTCTCTCTCCCATACAAAGAATGCTAGGATCCGAGTTTATTCAGACAAAAACAAAAACAAAAGCAAACAGACGCTCCAAGTAAAGCACATATGATGTGACTGAATAAAAATATAGTTTCACTATAGGTGACCTGATAAGTTGTCGATGAAGAAGGGGATGCCTTGGGAATCCTCAAGCTTAGATGCTTGAGTCTTCTTAAAATATGCAGGGATGAACCACAGGGGCATCCCCAAGCTTAGACTTTTCACTCTTCTTGATCATATTGTATCATCCTCCTCTCTTGATCCTTGAAAACTTCCTCCACACCAAACTCAAAACAAACTCATTAGAGGGTTAGTGCATAATCAAAAATTCACATATTCAGAGGTGAGATAATCATTCTTAACACTTCTGGACATTGCACAAAGCTACTGAAAGTTAATGGAACAAAGAAATCCATCAAACATAGCAAGACAGGCAATGCGAAATAAAAGGCAGAATCTGTCAAAACAGAACAGTCTGTAAAGACGAATTTTCCAGAGGTACTTAACTTGCTCAGATGAAAAAGCTCAAATTGAATGAAAGTTGCGTACATATCTGAGGATCACGCACGTAAATTGGCAGAATTTTATGAGTTATCTTCAGACGGGGCTGCTCAATTTCGTGACAGTAAGAAATCTGTTTCTGCGCAGTAATCCAAATCTAGTGTCAACATTGCTATCAAAGACTTTACTTGGCACAACAATGCAATAAAATAAAGATAAGGAGAGGTTGCTACAGTAGTAAAAACTTCCAAGACTCAAATATAAAACAAAAGTGCTGTAGTAAAATGATGGGTTGTCTCCCATAAGCGCTTTTCTTTAACGTCTTTCAGCTAGGCGCAGAAAGTGTGAATCAAGTATTATCGAGAGATGAAGCATTAACATTCTTATCAGGGGAGTTGGGAGTTTTCTCAACTATGCATTGTATCTTGTCTATGTAAGTAACTCCTCTTTCATTGCTCCTAGGCTTACTATCCTCATCAAACAAATTTTCAGGAACAAGACAAGCATAGTTATTTTCTAGAGCTTCATGCATTCCTAGGAGCTTACTAGGTATCGGTACTTTAATCTCCCCACCATCATTAACATTACTAGTGTACGTTATTCTATCCATGTCCATCTTTTCAAGTGTTCTTTTAAAATCAGTGAACAAACCAAGCCTCTTATGCTTAATAAAAACTTTTCTAGCTTCTTTAGCTATATCTTCAAATTCTCTAACAAGGACTTTTAAAACAAAATCTCTCTTTTCTCCCATCTCCATATCAAAAAGTGTAAGAAACATATGTTGTATTATGGGATTGAGATTAACAAATCTAGTTTCCAACATGTGTACTAAACGAGCGGAAGCACTTTCATAAGTAGGAGCAACTTTTAATAATGGTATATCTTCAAAATCTTCATCCATACTAACATGGGTGAAAAATTCTTCTATATTATCTCTTCCAATGATAGATCCTTGTCCTACCGGTATGTCTTTCAGAGTGAACGTAGGAGGAAACATGAGGAAATAAACAAAAGGTAAGTAAAGTAAATGCAAGTAACTAATTTTTTTGTGTTTTCAATATAGAGATAGCAAACAAGACAGTAAATAAAGTAAAACTAGCAACTATTTTTTTTGTATTTTTGATGTAGGAAGCAAACAAAGCAGTAAATAAAGTAAAGTAAAGCAAGACAAAAACAAATTAAAGAGATTGGATGTGAGAGACTCCCCTTGCAGCGTGTCTTGATCTCCCCGGCAATGGCGCCAGAAAAAGAGCTTGATGCGTGCAGTTAACACACGTCCGTTGGGAACCCCAAGAGGAAGGTGTGATGCGTACAGTAGCAAGTTTTCCCTCAGTAAGAAACCAAGGTTATCGAACCAGTAGGAGTCAAGGAGCACGTGAAGGTTGTTGGTGAAGGAGTGTAGTGCGGCGCAACACCAGGGATTCCGGCGCCAACGTGGAACCTGCACAACACAATCAAAGTACTTTGTCCCAACGTAACAGTGAGGTTGTCAATCTCACCGGCTTGCTGTAAACAAAGGATTAGATGTATAGTGTGGATGATGATGTTTGTTTGCGAAGAACAGTAAAGAACAAGTATTGCAGTAGATTGTATTTCAGATGTAAAGAATGGACCGGGATCCACAGTTCACTAGTGGTGTCTCTCCGATAAGATAACTAGCATGTTGGGTGAACAAATTACAGTTGGGCAATTGACAAATAGAGATTCACATACATATATCATGATGACTACTATGAGATTTAATCAGGGCATTACGACAAAGTACATAGACCGCTATCCAGCATGCATCTATGCCTAAATAGTCCACCTTCGAGTTATCATCCGAACCCCTTCCGAGTATTAAGTTTCAAACAACGGACAATTGCATTAAGTATGGTGCGTAATGTAATCAACACAAATATCCTTAGACAAAGCATCGATGTTTTATCCCTAGTGGCAACAGCACATCCACAACCTTAGAATTTTCACATCACTTGTCCCGGATTCAATGGAGGCATGAACCCACTATCGAGCATAAATACTCCCTCTTGGAGTTACAAGTATCAACTTGGCCGAGCCTCTACTAGCAACGGAGAGCATGCAAGAACATAAACAACACATATATGATAGATTGATAATCAACTTGACATAGTATTCAATATTCATCGGATCCCAACAAACACAACATGTAGCATTACAAATAGACGATCTTGATCATGATAGGCAGCTCACAAGATCTAACATGATGGCACAATGAGGAAAAGACAACCATCTAGCTACTGCTATGGACCCATAGTCCAGGGGTGAACTACTCAAACATCGATCCGGAGGCGATCATGGCATTGAAGAGCCCTCCGGGAGATGATTCCCCTCTCCGGCAGGGTGCCGGAGGCGATCTCCTGAATCCCCTGATGGCGTGTAACTCACACATTTGTTGGGAACCCCAAGAGGAAGGTATGATGCGCACAGCAGCAAGTTTTCCCTCAGAAAGAAACCAAGGTTTATCGAACCAGGAGGAGCCAAGAAGCACGTTGAAGGTTGATGGCGGCGGGATGTAGTGCGGCGCAACACCGGAGATTCCGGCGCCAACGTGGAACCCGCACAACACAACCAAAGTACTTTGCCCCAACGAAACAGGTGAGGTTGTCAATCTCACCGGCTTGCTGTAACAAAGGATTAACCGTATTGTGTGGAAGATGATTGTTTGCGAGAAAACGGTAAAGAACAAGTATTGCAGCAGATTTGTATTTCGAGTATAAAAGAATGGACCGGGGTCCACAGTTCACTAGAGGTGTCTCTCCCATAAGATAAAAGCATGTTGGGTGAACAAATTACAGTCGGGCAATTGACAAATAGAGAGGGCATAACAATGCACATACATGTCATGATAAGTATAGTGAGATTTAATTGGGCATTACGACAAAGTACATAGACCGCCATCCAACATGCATCTATGCCTAAAAAGTCCACCTTCGAGGTTATCATCCGAACCCCTTCCAGTATTAAGTTGCAAAACAACAGACAATTGCATTAAGTATGGTGCGTAATGTAATCAACAACTACATCCTTAGACATAGCATCAATGTTTTATCCCTAGTGGAAAGAGCACATCCACAACCTTAGAACTTTCTGTCACTGTCCCAGATATCAATGGAGGCATGAACCCACTATCGAGCATAAATACTCCCTCTTGGAGTTAAGAGCAAAAACTTGGCCAGAGCCTCTACTAATAACGGAGAGCATGCAAGATCATAAACAACACATAGGTAATAACTTGATAATTAACATAACATAGTATTCTCTATCCATCGGATCCCGACAAACACAACATATAGTATTACGGATAGATGATCTTGATCATGTTAGGCAGCTCACAAGATCCAACAATGAAGCACAATGAGGAGAAGAAAACCATCTAGCTACTGCTATGGACCCATAGTCCAGGGGTGAACTACTCACTCATCACTCCGGAGGCGACCATGGCGGTGAAGAGTCCTCCCGGGAGATGAATCCCCTCTCCGGCAGAGTGCCGGAGGAGATCTCCAGAATCCCCGAGATGGGATTGGCGGCGGCGGCGTCTCGCAAGGTTTTCCGTATCGTGGCTCTCGGTGCCGGGGGTTTCGCGACGAAGGCTTTAAGTAGGCGGAAGGGCAACGCGGGGGCCACACGAGGGCCCCACACCACAGGTCGGCGCGGCCGGGGCTCGGGCCACGCCGCCCTAGTGTGGCGGCGCCTCGTGGCCCCACTTCGACTCCTCTTCGGTCTTCTGGAAGCTTCGTGGGAAAATAGGACCCTGGGCGTTGATTTCGTCCAATTCCGAGAATATTTCGTTACTAGGATTTCTGAAACCAAAAACAGCAGAAAACAGCAACTGGCTCTTCGGCATCTAGTTAATAGGTTAGTTCCAGAAAATGCACGAATATGACATAAAGTATGAATAAAACATGTAGATATCATCAATAATGTGGCATGGAACATAAGAAATTATCGATACGTCGGAGACGTATCAGCACCTGAGATGGGATTGGCGGCGGCGGCGTCACAGTAATGTTTTCCGTATCGTGGCTCTCGGTACTGGGGGTTTCGCGACGAAGGCTTTAAGTAGGTGGAAGGTAGGTTTAGGGGCGACATGAGGGCCCCACACAACAGGGCGGCGCGGGCCCAGCCCTGGCCGCGCGGCCCTGGCGTGGCGGCGCCTTGTCGCCCCACTTCGTAATCCTTTCGGTCTTCTGGAAGCTTCGTGGAAAAATAAGACCCTGGGTGTTGATTTCGTCCAATTCCGAGAATATTTCCTTTGTAGGATTTCTGAATCCAAAAACTGCAGAAAACAACAGAATCGGCTCTTCGGCATCTCGTCAATAGGTTAGTGCCGGAAAATGCATAATAATGACATAAAGTGTGTATAGAACATGTGAGTATCATCATAAAAGTAGCATGGAACATAAGAAATTATAGATACGTTTGAGACGTATCACCGACCAACAAGCCACTGGATCCAGAGTGTTGATGATGATTTATCATCCAAATAGAGGCATAACATTAGACCACCTCAACTGAATTTAACATTCAGTTTTGATAGTAAGAGTAAAATAGCAGAAGCCACCAGGAAAGCTAGCCACAATATTTAGCTCCACTATAACACTTTTGGGGCACATATTCATCAAGCATGATAGTGTAGCATATGACCATAGGCAGCGAAGTGGAAAAGTTAGCTCACCATGCTGTAGAGGTGCAGCCGAGATCGACGCCGGGGTTGCGTCCGCGGCACCTTCCAACCGGCGTCGAGGATGAAGTAGTCGTCACCAACCGGCGTCGAGGATGAAGTAGTCGTCACCGTAGCACCACACCACCAGATCATCACAACACAGCAGCATCACCAGTACACCACCAAGGAAATAGCAGCACCACACGACTGTATTGGCACTTCACCCGACATTACAACACCACAAACAACACAAGTACTTCACCACCAAACCGAGGACATCCAGGCAACAGAGTTGATCTCAAGCTCGAAATTCAAGCCGAGACCAAGTGGGGATCCTGGAGGTGGTCAAGGACGGCTGGTGTAGTTCCGCGGCTAGACGGAGAGGAATCGGTGGCGGCAAGGCCATGACGGGGCGGTGCCGGTATCGACCTGTGACTGTCAACCAGAGACGGCTAGGGTGCGTCGAGAGCACGGCCACGTGCCAACGCAGGGAGGCGTTGGGGCGGCGGGTGGCGGCAGAGAGATCAGTGGTGAAGCCTCGATAACAAGCGGCGATGATGGAAGAAGCCGTCAACGGCCAGAGTAGCGTAGGTAAGGGGAAAAAGCTACGGCTTGATGTGACTGCGCGGGTGTACCCAGGAGCAAGGAGGTGACATAGGACGGATGGAGCAGGCCGGAGCGGCGTCTCGCCTACGTGTGGCGGCGCCAAAAGAAGCAGGCGGCGACCAGGACCATTGATACGTCTCCGACGTATCGATAATTTCTTGTGTTCCATGCCACATTATTGATGATATCTACATGTTTTATACACACTTTATGTCATATTTATGCGTTTTCCGAAACTAACCTATTGACGAGATGCCGAAGGGCCAGTTCCTGTTTTCTGCTGTTTTGGTTCCGTAAATCCTAGTAAGGAAATATTCTCGGAATCGGACGAAATCAAGACCCAGCATCCTATTTTTCCACGAAGCTTCCAGAACACCCGAGAGTCGCCAGAGGGGGGCCACAGGGGCCCCAGATGATAGGCCGGCGCGGCCCAGGCCCTGGCCGCGCCGCCTTATGGTGTCGTCGCCTCGTTGACCTTCTGACGCCGCCTCTTCGCCTATATAAAGGTCCCCGACCTAAAACCTCGAGACGGAAAAACCACGGTACGAGAAACCTTCCAGAGCCGCCGCCATCGTGAAGCCAAGATCTGGGGGACATGAGTCTCTGTTCCGGCACGCCGCCGGGACGGGGAAGTGCCCCCGGAAGGCTCCTCCATCGACACTACCGCCATCTTCATCAACGCTGCTTGTCTCCCATGAGGAGGGAGTAGTTCTCCATCGAGGCTCGGGGCTGTACCGGTAGCTATGTGGTTAATCTCTCTCCTATGTACTTCAATACAATGATCTCATGAGCTGCTTTACATGATTGAGATCCATATGATGAGCTTTGTATCGCTACTAGTTGTGTGCTACTCATGTGATGTTATTAAAGTAGTCTATTCCTCCTGCATGGTGTAAAGGTGACTAGTGTGTGCACCGTGTGGTTATTGTCGTAGGCTATGATCATGATCTCTTGTAGATTGTGGAGTTAATTATCATTATGATAGTATTGATGTGATCTATTCCTCCTTCATAGTGTAATGTGGACGAGTGTGTGCACTATGTTAGTTCTTGGTTTATTTTGCAATGATCTATTATGCTCTAAGGTTATTTAAATATGAACATTGAATTGTGGAGCTTGTTAACTCCGGCATTGAGGGTTCGTGTAATCCTACGCAATGTGTTCATCATCCAACAAAAGAGTGTATGTAGCACATATGAGAAAGAGTTATTTATTATGCGATCAATGTTGAGAGTGTCCACTAGTGAAAGTGTAATCCCTAGGCCTTGTTCCTAATACTGCTATCGCTGCTTGTTTACTGTTTTACTGCGTTACTACTGCTGCGTTACTACTGCTCATACTTATTCATACCACCTGTATTTCACTATCTCTTCGCCGAACTAGTGCACCTATTAGGTGTGTTGGGGACACAAGAGACTTCTTGCTTTGTGGTTGCAGGGTTGCATGAGAGGGATATCTTTGACCTCTTCCTCCCTGAGTTCGATAAACCTTGGGTGATCCACTTAAGGGAAAACTGCTGCTGTTCTACAAACCTCTGCTCTTGGAGGCCCAACACTGTCTACAAGAATAGAAGCACCCGTAGACATCAACCATCGGCAACCGCTAGGGATCCGAGGTCGTCTGCGTGGGCGAGAGGTAGCGATAATCAAATCGAAGAGAGGGATTCGTAGAGCATGAGGAGGCGGAGCAGATCCGGCCAGAGGCGGCTAGGAGAACGCAATAGTACGTCAACGCCATGGAGAGTACGGGGTTTGCGTGTGTGAGGAAGAACGACAGAAACAAGAGGAGTGGACGCGAGGTGTTGGTCGGGCCTGGGTCTTGACCCGACCTAAGGCAGGCCGACCGAGCCAGTTGGGCCTGGTCTGGTTGGACCAGTTGGGCTCAGCTCAAATGGCCATTTAGTCCAATATTTTTTTAAGTCAAAATATTATAGAATAAAATAAATTCCTAAAGTTACAATAATAATAATAAATAATAGCCATTAGGAAAATATCTAATAATAAAAATATACAAAAATATTAATTTACTTTATGTTAGAAAATATCATTTCTTTAAAACCCTAATTTTAAATCCCAAAAATGCATTTTTCCATAATTATTCAAAAACAATATAAAAATTATGGAAAATATTAATTCAACACCAACTTAAGTTCCATTTCATTTTTAATCAATAACTATTTCTTTAAAGTTGTATAGAATAATGTGAAACCTTAATTACTCGTATGGAAAACCCTAATTGATCATTACTTCAACATATAATTCCAAAACCTAGAAAATAATTAAAATATATAACCTTATTTCAACTACTATTTAAAACCCTAAACCCTAATAGGATATTGATAGTGATTGTATTATCCTAACCAACTAATTCTAGAATCTTTAATAAACCAATAAAAATCATGTTTATATTCTACTTGTAAACTTTACAAAATCAATGAAATGCATATCCATGACTTATTAGAGTTATACAAGTTCCTTTTGCCAATAAGGTTGTCATTTCATGCACTCATATTGAGTTGTCCTTATATGATCTAGTAATTATAAACCTTAACTTTTAGTTTCATGTCATCAACCTTAAACCCCATTATTTAGTATAACCATGATGATCAACTAAAATAGCAATACTTTGTAGCAATTCACTTTATATATTCATGCTCAACTAAACCCTACGAGTATTAGAGGGTTATGAATCACCTAGTTTAGGAAACCATTGTTGATTACTTAGTAAAACAAATGGGAAGGTATAGTAAACTCTAATGTTTAACTCATGGCACCACATTGATAATCATCCTTTAGTATGATAACCTATAATCAACCATAGTAATAAGCATGTCAAAACTTGCTGCATATGGACCCATTCTATTTAAGAACCAACTAGTCCTTATTAGTGAACTAAATGAATCCAATAGTAAACCCTAGAAGCACATAGCTCCTATTTGTAGTATTTCTTGTTCATTAAGTAACATGTTCTTCAAAAGTTGTTCTTTTAAAGTAAATACCAAATAATCATTAACCATGCCCTGTAGGACTTAAACCTGACAACTTCTCCTACATGTTATGCAACCACTATTCATTTATGTGTATGATTGTTATGATGCATTATACCACTTGTTTATGATATCAAGCTCACCAAAACCCTAATCAGAATCTTGTTTGTGAAACCACTATAAAAGTGCAACACACCCCAAAGAAATCATCACAACTCACTACACCTAAATCATCGGGGTTAAGTCACTCTTAGAGCGATTGCATCTCATACTATGCATTATAGCATCTGTGCCAGTTCTTTAAATATTTTCCTTATCGGACGATGATGCTATTTCAGAATTTGAAGTTATCACGTATCGAAGCTTTTGCCTGCATAATCTTGTAGTCAAGAAAGAAAAGTTCATCGCTTGCTCATGTCATTTGATTATTTTTATCAAATTCTGCAAAGTACTATACTTATCACTCTTGCATTGAAAAGCAAAATATTATTTTACAGTTATGAATATGACTATGTGGTGGGCAATGGAACCATGGTTTGAGATGATGGTGGAGGTTCCATTGCAACTGGGAAAGTATTCACATAGGATTAATAACCAATGTCGTCCAGTGATTCCAGCGCCGTATATTACGTGTTAACCATAAGATCTATAATGGCTCTGGTGAAATCAGCTGTAACTTCTTCTTTTCGCATATCAACAGTGCCTATTTGTCAGCGCTGTGTGGTACTGTTAGTCCCACAATAAGGTTGAGAGGGCATTGAGCTCTCCGGTCCCAGGTGGACGTCATTGTGCAGTAGGGTCTATGATGGATTGTATCACGGTCGAGGATCAAGCGCTCTAGATAAGTAAGCGGTCGAGGGCCCTCTGAATACAAAAGGGTGGGTATGCAGGGTCGCGGAGAAGGCAGTGATTGGCTTGGATCTTATACTGTGCCCCACACCAAGGAAGTGTCAACGGAATCTCGAGCCCGGTTGGCAACAAGGATAAGGTCTCTTATGGGTAAAGTAACACACCTCTGCAGAGTGTATTGAACTGCGATTTGTCACTCCCTGTTTCGGGAAGGAGCTACGAACGCGGCAGGAAAGGAACTCCATGAAGTTCTGGTCAACCTGTGAAGACTGACGAACATAGTTTTTCATAATAAAATAAACATTTTGAAGAAATGATTACGAAAACTTGCATTTGCCTACGACTTTCTGGTCTATGGCTATAGCTAGTGCATGATACACCTATTTCCTATAATAAACTTGCTGAGTACGCTCGTACTCATTCCCTCCCTCTTGAACCCCTTCTTAGATTTAAAGTCACCGAAGGAGAAACTACCGTGGAACTCGAAGACAAAGGAGTCAAGTACAACAAGATGGGAAACCCAATCAATAAAGTCAATGGAGTCAACTTCTGCATCAGCTAAAGTGGAAACCTAGACCATAAGTAGAAGGGAATCATTTCCCTAATCCTAGCACCTAAGTAGCTAGAGTTCTATAGAAAGCCAAGTAGCTCTAAGAGCTAGAGGTAGCAATAAGTTAGACTACGAGTTATTTTTATGAAACTTTATTTGTAGTTATACCTCACTGTAAAGTAGGAGGCTGTGTTAATATTTTGTATGTTGTACCACTCTGACGAATGTAATACGAGTGGAACAGTGTTCCACTTGTGTTATGTCAATGACTTGCATACTACACCATGCAGTGGTATGCTGGGTCACCGCACTGTCCTACTGAGGAGAATGAGGACACGGTCAAGATGTATACTTGAGTATACGCGTGGTATGTCGTCTCTAGGACCCTGCTTACTGACAGCGGTGGCATGACCACTCAGTGGATGTAGCTCAAGTTGTTGACCGTTCTAGAGCACAAATGGAGTTGCGGTTCCGTGACACTAGCCTACTTGCGCCAGCAGGTGATCAATTGATAATATTACTTTTCTTCTATATTAATACACCAAATATGTCCAAACTTAACTTTTTTTCCTTAATGTGAAGTTAGATTATGCTTGTCGTAGGATCGGACATGATAGCAGGATTGGTCATCCTTGGTTCCTACTTTCGTTGTGGAACTGGGACCACTTACCAATTGGGCGTCCGAGGATGTACCCTTCCCATCCTTGGAATGATCACTGGAACCCGATGTGGTACCCCACTTGGGCTTATAGGTGGGACATGGCATCGGAGATGATGAACGGCGTTAATCTCAGGTACAAACAGTACACCAACAAGTTGGACACGCTTACCCTGAGTAGGTAAACATTGCCATTACATGAACCATGCCCGTGTTACTAGCGGTCATCGCTCCCAACAACCTAGGTAGTCGGTTGTATGCTTCCTCCCAATCACCATACAACATCTTCAATGTGTCTTGTTTGGCCTTCCCGTACTTCACATTGTAGTGAATGCAGGATTTCACAAGATCATGGACATACTTAATGCTTGGCCAGTCTGCGCAGTAGGGCTTCCGCCGCAGACAACCAGCTGATTTCCTCCAGCCGATCGAGCAGCAGGATTACAGCGCGGCAGGAGGTGATGACGGCAGGCGGCTAGACATTGGTGACGAAGAACTAAAAATCATCGGCAGTGGACCGAGGCTCAGTTTGGACCGAGGCTCAGTTGTAAGGCACAATTGTCCAGCCTAACAGAGCCGGTAAAAACGCGAATCAAAAAACACGAGAGTTTAGTGCACCGAACTCGTGTTTACAGGCCGGAAAATGGTAGGCGCAGAACAGAGCCCGTAACGAAAACTGAAAAACAGAATATTCTGTGTCTGTGGGTTCCAAACCCGTAAAAGGCAGGGTTTTTCATATGCAACACATACAACAATGTATCTTAATGCAACAAATAATCATCCAAATTATTACAACACATAAATAATTGTCTGAACCAAGCATCTTTGCTCTTTCCACAGTACTGTCCATGCCATGCTTTTGGACAATTCTTCTATGTCCAATGCATACAATCAAGACTACCAAGCATGCCAGGCCAACCTCTTTTCTCATTTATCTCCATCAACCGTTTGGTGTCATCCTCGTTGGGAGCTCGGAGATACGTAGGCCCGTACAACTTGATAACCATGCGAGCAAACCTGCGGACTGACTCCGTGGTAGTATCTTCGCCAATTCGAAGATACTCGTCGGTGTAATCCGCAGGGATGCCATACGCAATGACCCTCATGGCAGCAGAGATCTTTTGGAAAGCGCTGAAACCCATCACCCGGCGGCATTCCTACGTTGCTTGAAGTAATTCGATTGCAATTCGCAGTCCTTGACAATTCGGACAAACAAGCTACGACGCATGCGATACCTCCTACGGAACAGATGGGCAGGATAGGTAGGTACCTCGGCGAAATAGTCCTCCATCAGCTGCTCGTGGCCAAGGAGGCGGTTCCGCTGGATGTGGTTCCGGCCGAACACGGAGCCGCGCCTCCGATTCAGCAGCTTCGCGCGATCCTCTAGGTCCTTGACTTGGAGGAGGAGCATGGTGGCCTCCAAGTAGTCGTCTTGGAGCAGCTCTTCGAGGTCGGAATCGTCGGAGCTCGACGAATCCGACAGATCGAAATCGTCGCCCGAGCTCATCCTCGATTCCGACGGAGCGGCGGCGGCGGCGGTGGGGGCGGCAGCCGGAGTTGGGCGTGGAACAGCGGACGGGGTGCGGGGCGACCGGCGCTACCTCCGGGTTGCGGGGCTCGGGCGAATCGGGCGGGGCGGCGGCGGCGGAGTGTGGTGGCGGCGCGGGGAGCGTGGGGGAAGGAGCGAGCGAGCGGTTGCGTCAGCTGAAACTTCAGTGCGCCCTAGATAGGGATCGAGCGTTCGGTTCGCTCGATCGACCCCTACAAATACAGGCCATTTTGAGTTTTCGGTCTCGGCCCGAAAAAATATTTTCGGTTTTGGCCCGTTTTCGGTCACTGATCTGCGCCGTTTTTCCCCGAACCCGTAAAATGGCGGTTATTTTTTGGTTTTTACGGATGCTCTAACGCGATACTAGGGTCCAGCGCTAGGAGTGATCATAATAGCAGGAGGACGGCATCGACACGCTTGTGAGACGAGAGTGAGCGCGGCAGGAACAACCCGAGTTTGAAGCAGGAGGACGCCGTCAGTTTGGTTTCATGCAGGCGCATTATAGCAGGGGCCATGTCCGACACGGAGGAGCGAGTTACCGTGCACTTATCATCATCACCATTCCAGATCGAGGTATCTAGCTCATACAACCGAGGCGTACTCATTTTGTTTGTTCGTTTGAAAGTAGCTTATCACGTGTAATAGGCGTATTCATCTTTTTGTTAAGGAAAACGCTGACACTCCCCCCGGGGGAAAAGCGTTCGGATCGTCCGCCTCTAGCGCTCGACGTGTACCATGGGCCCCCATCTTATCTCTTCCACCTTCTTCCCCAAATCGCGAGGATTCCTCTGTGCCGCTCGCCTCGCACCCTCTCTCTCGACCGCCACCGTCTCGTGCTCTCCCTTGCTGGCGTTCCGTGCTCCACCCGCCGCCGGGCGCCCCACCTCCTCCGTGCGCCGCCGGGCCCCCACCTCCTCCGCGCGCCCCTGCTCCCCTACCACCTCTGCGCGCCCCCAGCCCCCGGCCCCCCACCTTCTCCTCTCGCCGTCGACCCCCAGCAGCTCTGTGCGCCGCCGGAGCCCCAGCACCTCCGTGCGCCGCCGGACCCCCTCCTCCTCGCGCCCAGGCCCCCCAACACCTCAGTGCATCGCCGGGACCCCAACCTCCTGCTGCTCCTGCCGCTCGCTGGTGCTCCCCCATGCTCCTCCTGCTGCTCCACTAGCCGCCCGCACTGGATTCTGCCCGATTTGCTGCCGGTGCCGGTCGTCAACTCCTGCCCCATTTTTTGCTACTTTTTATGTTCTATATGGTGCTACAATTGTTATGTATTTCTGCTATAATAGTACACATTTGTTGCTCCGAGGTTTTCGGCTAGAGTTTTGCGATGAAGTCATTTTTGCTACTTTTGTTCTATATATCGTTGCTACAATTGTTCTTTATTTCTGCTATAAGTCCTCCGGCGAGGTCTCCGGCGAGCTTTCGACGAGTTCGGTTTTGCTACAATAGCAAAAAAAAAAGCCGCTACAATTTTTGTGTTTTTTTGCTACTTTAGCATATTTTTCTTGCTACCATGTCTCCGGTGAGGTTTCCGGCGACACCTCCGGCGAGTTCGCGGGTGACATCTCCGGCGAGTTTTTTTGCGAGGTCTCCGATGAGATCAGTTTTGCTACAATACCAGAATTGTTTTGCTACAATAGTACAATATGTTTGCTACATCGTCTCCGGCGAGGTCTCCGGCGAGTCTCCGGCGAGATCTGTGTGTATTTTGGGTGAACCGTGTTTTGCTACAATTGGGTTGATTTTGCTACAAACGAACCGTTTTTTGCTACTTTGGTACATTATGGTAGCAAAAGTGGGACTGAGGTATACTGTCACACATGTCACGATCTAGACGGTCCAATCGAGCTAATCCAACGATTGTCCACCCGGGAAATTAGAAATCTAATCCCCGGGGGACGACGCTCAGCAGTCACCTTTTGTTAATGTACTAGGCGTACTCATCTTTTTTTTTTTTGAAACAACTACTAGGCGTACTCATCTTAATTGAGGCAATTTGTAACAATCTCGAGAGAAACAAAATGTACTAGGAGTAGTAGACTAGTAGTATTCGACGACCGAAAGCCCATAACCATAATAGTTGATTTACAGCTTTGTTGGGCCCAACTTTGTACTAGGATTCGGCGACAGCAAGTCCTTCGTATTCGAGTCCGGTCTGTTTCGTAAAATAAAATCCGAGTCTGACTGGATGTTGCTGATTAATTATCCGAGTCTGACTGGCTGTTGATCGAGCATCCGAGTCGAGAAGCTACCACACTAGCTGGCCTACTATAAAGGTACAGGCACGTACCTGCCTTGTTCGTCGTCAAATACCAGCCGTGAAAGCATACAACAATCAAGCCCTAGAATCGATCATATCTCCTCGCGTAGCTCAAGCTGAGGTTAACTCAATCGAGTTGTTCAAGCCCGGCCGAACGAGATGAACATACGCGCACTTATACCTCGGGGCATGGCCATGGCATCTCGCAAGGTCGTCCTGGCAGTGCTTTTCCTGCTGTTATTGTTCATCTTCCCGGCAATTGCCTTTGCATTTACAGGCGGCATGCATACAGAGTCCGTGCACCGCAGACTGGGAGAGACGAGCGTCAAGGCCGACACGCTGAGCCACAGACCTGTCCAGCGACATCGCAAACTTGGTCAAGAGACCAAGCCTCCTCAGGACGCCGAGTTCAACGTGGTTAGCTATGGAGCCGTTGGCGATGGCAAAACTGATGACACCCCGGCGTTTCAGAAAGCTTGGGCCGCGGCCTGCTCATCGTCTAAGCCAGCCACCATGTTGGTTCCGAAGGAGAAGGAATTTCTCGTCAAGCAGACCACCTTCTCGGGGCAGTGCAAGTCGAGCGTCAGATTCAAGCTCGACGGAACGTTGGTAGCTCCCGGACGATCATCTTGGCCGAAGGAGAACATGAATAAGTGGATCGTGTTTAACAACGTTGATAAGCTAACCGTGTCGGGCGAAGGGACTATGGACGGGAAAGGCGAAGTATGGTGGAAGAACTCGTGCCGAATCAACAAGAACCTCAAGTGCACAGAGGCCCCCACGGCGTTGTTGCTCAGCAAGTGCAAGCACTTGAAGGTAGAAAATATCAAGCTCTTAAACAGCCAGCAAATGCATATGTCCGTCGAAGATTGCAAGGACGTGGTTCTAAAGCATATCACGATCGTTGCGCCCGGAGACAGCCCTAATACCGATGGCATCCACATTGCCCGCACGAAGGATATACAAGTTATGGATTGCAACATTAAAACTGGAGACGATTGCATGTCTATCGAGACCGGAACTGAGAACTTGTACGCCTCAAAGATAACATGTGGCCCGGGTCACGGAATCAGCGTCGGAAGCTTGGGTGACAAAAATTCTGAAGCTCGTGTTTCCAACATAACTATCAACAAAGCACACCTTATTGGCACGACGAATGGTGCACGCATAAAATCGTGGCAAGGAGGAAAGGGATATGCCAAGGACATCACATTTGAGGATATCATCATGGACAAGGTCAAGAATCCAATAATCATTGACCAAAATTATTGCTATATGGATGATCCTTTGCAGCCCAAGGCATGCAAGAAACAAACTTCGGCGGTGGAGCTAAGTAATATCCAGTTCAAGAATATAAGAGGCACGAGTGGAACAAAAGAGGCTATCAAGCTAGACTGCAGCGACACCATCCCATGCCATGATCTAGTGATGCAGGATGTAAAACTTACCTTCAGCGGAAAAGGCAAAGGTGCTACAAGTACATGCAAGAACGCTAAGCTAAAGAAATCGGACAATGTCATTCCAAAAACATGCTGATAATGCGACATTGCTGATGTAGAGGTTGCCTTTTGTATTTGATTTTCCTTCATTTAGGTTGTTTCTTGCTTTGATCTTTCATACTTGTAAAATTAGATAGCCTCTTGTACAGCCAGAAGACAGGATTGATATTTTTTTGTACTGCAATTGCTACTTTTATAATATAGCATACATGTCACGTGTGAATTTTTTAATTACAAATTTTTATTTACATGCTTTGTTTAGCTGCGACCATAACCATATATCGACTTCACGGGTTAAATTAGTAGCAGGATGCGTGTGGTTCATACTGTCATGTTTGTGCTGGGAGGACTAGTTTGTGCTCACACTGATCGATAAGTGTAACAGTGCTTCAATTGAAAGTATTCCGTGTCCAAAAAAGATATTATTTAGGACAGTGAATCAAGGATGCTTGAATGGACCAACATACATTTTTAACTAGATAATACTTGGAATGTTACCAGATTGTCAGTTTTTAAAGGTATCTTATTGGACTCGTGGGCGTTGGGTACGTAGAGATTTAAGTGTATCGTGGAGCTGTATTTTTTTGGGTTGTGTAAGCATGTTCCAGCCCTAAACAGTTAGCTACTGTTTGAGTGTATTGGAGTGAGAGCATGTGAATTTCAAATACACTCTATTTTTAGAGCGTACAATTGAGGGATTTTTTGCTTTTCATATTTTTCTTCTCATCACAATCAGAACCGAAAATACGTCTTATATCTTATATCTTATATCTTATATATATATATATATATATATTTACTAATGGGAGACTCCCATCGAGGCTCCACAGTAATCCTAGAAAATAACATATAATTAACCCACTACGGGGGAGACGCCGTGGGCCGACGGCCCCGCACCGTCGGCACAGGTAAGTCCACCGTCGGCACCGTCTCTGCCGACGGTGACCGTCGGCGTACCGGCGTCGGCACAGATGGCGTCGGGGTTCGCGCGGGCACCGTCGGCGTAGCAGGACACCGTCGGCACAGGCGTACGCCGACGGCTGGACGGTGGCCGTCGGCCTGCCCATCGTCGGCACACCCAGCTCGCCGTCACGCCGGCTGCCGTCAACGTGCCCACCTGTGCCGACGGTTTCACCGTCGGCACAGTTTCACCTTTTTTTTTCCAGAACCGGCGGGAAAACGTGGCGATTTGAACTGGGAAAAAACGCGCGCTGGGCAGCAGCTGTGCCGACGGTGTCACCGTCGGCACAGACCCTGCCATTTGGCACAGCTATGGGCCTGTGCCGACGGTGACACCGTCGGCACAGCTGCTGCCCAGTTTTTTTTTAATTTTCCTGATTTGGTCCATTTGCACAGCAATTGCATATAAAATAGCAGTATCATATACGAATTGCACACATATAGCTCACATCACAGAAATAGCACAAATATGGCACCAAATCCCAAATTTAGTACAAATATAGCACACAAGCAATACGGTACATATAGTCATCTTACATAGATCATTCTACACATATAGCATGTGTCATGTAGCTAGTACAATGTAGAAACTATGGTGGTGCACCACCCGAGTGACGATCTAGCTACAGACGATCTAGCTCCGAGTGGGTGAAGTGAGGCCGCTGTATTTCGACGGTGCTCGGGGAGGTAGAACCACGACGAGAGCCACCGGAACCAGAAAAATGTCGAGGTTCGGCAGAAGCACCAGGAGAATGGCGACCGGGGTGCATCGGCGTACCACAAGGAGTGTCGTTCCCGGATTCTCCCAATCCCTACATGTTGGAGGGAGTTAGCAACTTAGCCATGTCACACCAAGTTAGCAACTTAGCCAAGTTAGCAACTTACCGGGGTCAACCGACGCCGACGCTTGTACATGATATAGAACTCCTCCTTGGACGGGAACACCGGCGTCGGCCCCGGATGAGGTGGCTCGGGAGTGGTTCCTCTCGCACTCCAGGTCATCATGAACCGAGTGAAACTCTGCAAGAAACGGGAGAGATAGCTCAGATTCAAACATGGGGACTTATGATGTTTTGCAACCATATAGATTGAAACTTACCGCCATCTCGGTTGCTCGTCCACTCGGACATAGGCATCTTTCACAAGGTCATGCTCCTTAATCTTCTCGAGATACTCCTCGTAAGCTACTGCATAGGCCTCCTCGAGCTGAGTCTACAATTTCAGAAATAATGCGTCTCATCAACATAGCCATTCAGGAACAAGAGTCAAAACAGAGGATGAAAGTGTGGATGAGTTACATCAACCTCTACCCGAGAACGGCATGTAGTCCGCGAGGAGGTAGCGTAGCTGCCGGAGGGGAGGGTAGCCTTGATCTGCGTGAAGTTCCTCTGAGGCTTGAAACCCCCGAAGCAAGGCAGGCGGGACGTCCATGCGGCTGGCCGGACCCCGCCAGAGCATCATCGCCACCTCGTCGACCGGCTCGGTCATAGGGTCCTCCACCTCTGGATGGAGCTTGGCGTACTCCTCGCAAGTATCTTTCCTTGTTCTCTTTGGCCTTGCCGTAGTACATCTCGGGCGCGGGCCGAGGCTCGTTCGGACGGGGCGTCACCAGCCTTCATGTGCGTCCACGTTTCCATCTCACCAAGTTCCCTCCCGAGCTTCTTCCCCTGCATCACAAAACAAATGTTATGCATATCATCGAAAATCAAAAAATGCAGCTTGTTCCATTTTTATATGTACCGGACGCTCCCGATAGCGATCGGTGCTGCTGCTCCCCGCAGATGTGTGTTCCCCGATTCCCACGGTTGGCCTTGTTCCGGTCGCTCACGGCCTTGAAATCGGGGTTTTCGCCGACCCAATTCTTGACCAACTCCATGAAGGCGGCCCTCTTATTATTATCAGCCCAATGTGGTACAACCTCGCAAAATCAAAACTCATTTGAAGAACAAACAATATAGTTGCAAGTTAGCCGCGGTACATAGAATCGCATTGACAATTACTTACCGACATGAAGTCATCTATCGTCATAGCCGGGGCGAGTCCCTGCACAATCTCAGGCTTTGTGTACCTTACGCCCTGCTCAGCATAGAAGTGGCCGATGCACGTGATCCTCTGGTTGTACCACTGCTGCCGTGTCAACTTCCGACACATGTTACGGAGCACCACGTCCGCCCTCTCCTTATGCTCAGTCGCCACCCTATAATTGCGCCGCAATCAAGCATAACGAAAGTGTGAGAGGCATGAGTTATCACGGTGGGGTTATCAACTACATATGAACGAAACCCAAAGAGTATGCATTACGTACCCAAAACTTCTTGATCACGGCGTCGGCGGCGGAAGTAAAGTCAGGGTAAGGCGCTATCTCAAAGTATTCCCAAGTGTAGGCTAGCTTGGACTCGCCCCCAAGGACCGGAGTGTACATCCCCGGCCAGTACTTCCTAATAGCAGCTCCAATCAGACTCCCTGGCACGCGGACATTCTTCCCCGTGTATGTGAAATTCCTGCACAATTATCAAACATTAGAAAATGCTAAGTGTCATAACGAAAATGAAATCACCTTACTACTTACTCTATCTTTCCTGGGACAAGGAGCCACTTCTCATCCTCCGTAGCAGGTTCCTTACTCTCATCGGGAACCTGCGCTTCCCCACGAATCCGCAACTTCTTCGGAGCCATCTCCGTCGAAGCCTCCTCGTCCCTAGACTCCTCCTCCTCCTCCTCCCTAGTGTCCTCCTCCTCCTCCCTAGTGTCCTCCTCCTCGTCCATAGACTGTGAAGCCACTGAGCCAGAAGCAGAGGGAATGTCAGCTAGAAGGAGCTGTGCATTCCCCCCTCGTCCTCCAGCTCGTCCTCCCCCTCGTCCTCCAGCTCGTCCTCCCCCTCGTCCTCCAGCTCGTCCTCCCCCTCGTCCTCCAGCTCGTCCTCCCCCTCGTCCTCCCCGTCCTCCGTCTGCGTCTTCGTAACGCCGGGTGGGAACAATGGGTCTTCCACTCCGTTTGGAAGCACCCGGCCCCGGCTTCCGCCGATGCATCCGATCAAGCAAGGAGCTCGATGATGCCTTCCGTCCGCTCATATTGGGCAATTACCGCATAAGAAAAGAGAAAATAATTAATAAGCATGTTGAAAATTAATAAGCATAATGACAAATATAGGTACTAAGCATAATGAAAAATGTAGGTATTAAGCATAATGAAAAATGTATGTATTAAGCATAATGATAATGTAGGTACTAAGCATAATGACAAATGTATGTATTAAGCATAATGATAATGTAGGTACTAAGCATAAAAGACCCTCACCATTCATCACCACTCTCACCTCTAGGCATTGGGTTCTCAGCCTCACTATCAAAATCAGTATCGTATGAGTATTCATGGTCGGCATTGGGTTCCGGTTGAGTCTCGACAATGTTGTCTTTGTTCGCATGGCGCTTGGTGAGCATAGCTATGTCCTTCGGGTCCACCACGGTCTCACCACGCATTTGTACATCGTTGTGGAGATCCTGAAGACCTATGTCTATTTGAAGAGCCCCGAACTGCTCTTCCTCTTGATAGAAAATTCCCTCATATGTTACCGGGTCAATGTTGTTGTAATCGTCCTCGGAGGGGATGGGTAGCTTACCATGTGGCGATACCTGGAACACGACTTCCCAGCCCATGAGTTCCTCATTCTGACATGGGTAGGACAAATAATAAACTTGCTTGGTTTGGTGAGCCACAACATAGACGTCGGATCCGCTGTAGGTGGTTGTAGGCCTAACTTCAACTAAACCAATGGAGGGGTGCTTCTCATTCCACCGTGTGGGTCAAACCGAGTGGCATTTGAACACAAAGAGCTTGAGTTCTATGTTTGCGTTGTTGAACGTCAACTCGTATACCTTTTGTAACCTTCCATAGTAATCAAGATCATCGGCTCCGCGGGTGTAGACCCCAGTATTTATTGTTTTTGCATTAGGCCGGTTCTTCCGGTGAAACTCCGTATGGAAGCGATACCCATTTACATCATACTTCTCATGCGTATGGACTCTACGGTTAAAACCACGGGAAACGCATCTCAACTCATCTCGTCATCTCAACGTTGGGATCAGCTCCCTACAAGTTCGGTTCAGATTATTTTGTGCATTAGTTACGTGTAATAAGACAAGTCACGGATTGCAAAGTAAGAGGAACATTTGAGAAATTACTTTTTCATGGAACCAGTTCACGAAGCTTTTATTTAAGGGCGGGGCACCCTCTTTCAGAAGAGTGTACCACTGCGTGGGAGTGGGACCATTTCTTCATGACCACATTTCATCATGGAATTGGCTGAAAGGAGAAAATACGTATTAGACCAAAACCAAGTTACTGGTTGCAAAGTAATTGGTTCATCATTTTACCTCATGAAATCGACCACTTCCTCCATGTTCATAAGCACGTAAAGCATTATGCAATCCTTCTCTTCCGGCGAAATGTTCTCCACTTTTGAGGCACCGGCCTTGCCACCGGGATATTTGAAGAGCAAGAGCTTTGGGTCACGGTTGGGCTCATCGGAATTGTACCGAGCGACCGGGTTATGCTTAGTGGGCACATCATTGGCATAGTACATTGTCGTGGCGTCTCGCCATCTCATGGAGGAGAGTTGCCTCAGCTATGCATGCTTCAATCTTATTTTTGTTTCCACATTTGTACCGAATATATTTGAACTCCCTCTCAATACAAAACTGCCAACGATATCGCACCGGTCCCCCAAGAGTGCCTCGTTGGCGAGATGCACGATGAGATGTAACATCGGAGTGAAGAAGCCTGGGGGAATATCATCTCTAACTTGCATAGCATGTCCGGCACTTGCTGCTGCAGCTTCTCAATCACCTCGGTACATATCTGCTTAGCACAGACCGTGCGGAAAAAATGGCTCACCTCCGCAAGCACTCGCCGGACATGATCGGGGAGATACCCTCGAAGCATCACGGCATCGGCCGCTCAATCCATATATGATAGTCGTGACTCTTGAGCCCGTTTATTTTTCCTGTAGCAAGATTGACTCCCTTACTCATATTCGAACAATAACCATCGGGGAACATCACGTCATATTTGAGCCACGTAAATGCCTCCTTCTTGTCGGCGCTATCAAGACAGTACTTGGCATGCGGCTTTAACCAACCTTTTCGATTGCCCTCAGGAGGCTGCATGTGTAGAGCCACCCTGTCACATATCTCCTCAATATCGACTCTAGTAAAAAAAGAATATATAATCTCAAATACTAATACTATATCATCTCAAATAATAGGGTTTAGGTTGTGCCGACGGTGACCGTCGGCACAAGTTTTTTTTTAGTTTTTTAAAATAAACATTATCACTATTTATTCCAAATAATAAGAACACAATATATCATCTCAAATACTAACACTAATCCTAATCCTAACCCTAAACCCTAGATCCGATGCTCGATTTCTGACGAAACCCTAGTTCTGTTGACCGCGCCGTCTACCCCTTTGACTGCATCCCATCGGGGGTCCCCCGGTGGGCGTATGCCTACGTTTGAGCTTGGTTAGGTCATAGGTACATGTGGAAACAAGGATCATACCCTATGATCCCAAGGTTCTCTCCGGTTCACCTCCGAGGGAGTTCCCCCTATACATGCAGAATCTGCCTAAGTGTAGGAACCCCATGTCCGAGAAGCCGGCACACCGGAGGGGTAGCATTGGATATAGAACCATCTCAAATCACTTTTGTGCATGCCATGTGGACACACACAACTTTTGGGGCCATTCCCTAGGTCCGATGCTCGATTTCGACGAAACCCTAGTTACGTTGACCGCGCCGTCTACCCCTTTGATCGCATCCCATCGGGGGTCCCCGGTGGGCGTATGCCTACGTTTGAGCTTTGTTAGGTCATAGGTACATGCGGAAACAAGGATCATACCCTATGATCCCAAGGTTCTCTCCGGTTCACCTCCGAGGAGTTCCCCCTATACATGCGAGAATCCGCCTAAGTGTAGGAACCCCATGTCCGAGAAGCCGGGCACACCCGGAGGGGTAGCATTGGATATAGAACCATCTCAAATCACTTTTGTGCATGCCATGTGGACACACACAACTTTTGGGGCCATTCCCTAGGTCCGATGCTCGATTTACGACGAAACCCTAGTTCCGTTGACCGCGCCGTCTACCCCTTTGATCGCATCCCATCGAGGTTCCCCGGTGGGCGTATGCCTACGTTTGAGCTTGGTTAGGTCATAGGTACATGTGGAAACAAGGATCATACCCTATGATCCCAAGGTTCTCTCCGGTTCACCTCCGAGGGAGTTCCCCCTATACATGCAGAATGCGCCTAAGTGTAGGAACCCCATGTCCGAGAAGCCGGGCACACCGGAGGGGGTAGCATTGGATATAGAACCATCTCAAATCACTTTTGTGCATGCCATGTGGACACACACAACTTTTGGGGCCATTCCCTAGATCCGATGCTCGATTTCCGACGAAACCCTAGTTCTGTTGACCGCGCCGTCTACCCCTTTGACTGCATCCCATCGGGGGTCCCCCGGTGGGAGTATGCCTACGTTTGAGCTTGGTTAGGTCATAGGTACATGTGGAAACAAGGATCATACCCTATGATCCCAAGGTTCTCTCCGGTTCACCTCGAGGAGTTCCCCCTATACATGCGGAATCCGCCTAAGTGTAGGAACCCCATGTCCGAAGCCGGGCACACCCGGAGGGGGTAGCATTGGATATAGAACCATCTCAAATCACTTTTGTGCATGCCATGTGGACACACACAACTTTTGGGGCCATTCCCTAGGTCCGATGCTCGATTTACGACGAAACCCTAGTTACGTTGACCGCGCAGTCTACCCCTTTGATCGCATCCCATCGGGGTCCCCGGTGGGCGTATTCCTACGTTTGAGCTTGGTTAGGTCATAGGTACATGTGGAAACAAGGATCATACCCTATGATCCCAAGGTTCTCTCCGGTTCACCTCCGAGGAGTTCCCCTATACATGCGAGAATCCGCCTAAGTGTAGGAACCGCATGTCCAGAAGCCGGGCACACCGGAGGGGTAGCATTGGATATAGAACCATCTCAAATCACTTTTGTGCATGCCATGTGGACACACACAACTTTTGGGGCCATTCCCTAGGTCCGATGCTCGATTTCGACGAAACCCTAGTTACGTTGACCGCGCCGTCTACCCCTTTGATCGCATCCCATCGGGGTTCCCCGGTGGGCGTATGCCTACGTTTGAGCTTGGTTAGGTCATAGGTACATGTGGAAACAAGGATCATACCCTATGATCCCAAGGTTCTCTCCGGTTCACCTCCGAGGAGTTCCCCTATACATGCGAGAATCCGCCTAAGTGTAGGAACCCCATGTCCGAGAAGCCGGGCACACCGGGGGGGTAGCATTGGATATAGAACCATCTCAAATCACTTTTGTGCATGCCATGTGGACACACACAACTTTTGGGGCCATTCCCTAGGTCCGATGCTCGATTTCTGACGAAACCCTAGTTCTGTTGACCGCGCCGTCTACCCCTTTGACTGCATCCCATCGGGGTTCCCCCGGTGGGCGTATGCCTACGTTTGAGCTTGGTTAGGTCATAGGTACATGTGGAAACAAGGATCATGCCCTATGATCCCAAGGTTCTCTCCGGTTCACCTCCGAGGAGTTCCCCCTATACATGCGAGAATCCGCCTAAGTGTAGGAACCCCATGTCCGAGAAGCCGGGCACACCCGGAGGGGTAGCATTGGATATAGAACCATCTCAAATCACTTTTGTGCATGCCATGTGGACACACACAACTTTTGGGGCCATTCCCTAGGTCCGATGCTCGATTTCACGACGAAACCCTAGTTCCGTTGACCGCGCCGTCTACCCCTTTGATCGCATCCCATCGGGGTCCCCCGGTGGGCGTATGCCTACGTTTGAGCTTGGTTAGGTCATAGGTACATGTGGAAACAAGGATCATACCCTATGATCCCAAGGTTCTCTCCGGTTCACCTCCGAGGGAGTTCCCCCTATACATGCGAGAATCCGCCTAAGTGTAGGAACCCCATGTCCGAGAAGCCGGGCACACCCGGAGGGTAGCATTGGATATAGAACCATCTCAAATCACTTTTGTGCATGCCATGTGGACACACACAACTTTTGGGGCCATTCCCTAGGTCCGATGCTCGATTTACGACGAAACCCTAGTTACGTTGACCGCGCCGTCTACCCCTTTGATCGCATCCCATCGGGGTTCCCCGGTGGGCGTATGCCTACGTTTGAGCTTGCTTAGGTCATAGGTACATGTGGAAACAAGGATCATACCCTATGATCCCAAGGTTCTCTCCGGTTCACCTCCGAGGTAGTTCCCCCCTATACATGCAGAATCTGCCTAAGTGTAGGAACCCCATGTCCGAGAAGCCGGGCACACCCGGAGGGGGTAGCATTGGATATAGAACCATCTCAAATCACTTTTATGCATGCCATGTGGACACACACAACTTTTGGGGCCATTCCCTAGGTCCGATGCTCGATTTCTGACGAAACCCTAGTTCTGTTGACCGCGACGTCTACCCCTTTGACTGCATCCCATCGGGGGTCCCCCGGTGGGCGTATGCCTACGTTTGAGCTTGGTTAGGTCATAGGTACATGTGGAAACAAGGATCATACCCTTTGATCCCAAGGTTCTCTCCGGTTCACCTCCGAGGGAGTTCCCCCTATACATGCGAATCCGCCTAAGTGTAGGAACCCCATGTCCGAGAAGCCGGGCACACCCGGAGGGGTAGCATTGGATATAGAACCATCTCAAATCACTTTTGTGCATGCCATGTGGACACACACAACTTTTGGGGCCATTCCCTAGGTCCGATGCTCGATTTCTTACGAAACCCTAGTTCTGTTGACCGCGCCGTCTACCCCTTTGACTGCATCCCATCGGGGTTCCCCCGGTGGGCGTATGCCTACGTTTGAGCTTGGTTAGGTCATAGGTACATGTGGAAACAAGGATCATACCCTATGATCCCAAGGTTCTCTCCGGTTCACCTCCGAGGAGTTCCCCCTATACATGCAGAATCCGCCTAAGTGTAGGAACCCCATGTCCGAGAAGCCGGCACACCCGGAGGGGTAGCATTGGATATAGAACCATCTCAAATCACTTTTGTGCATGCCATGTGGACACACACAACTTTTGGGGCCATTCCCTAGGTCCGATGCTCGATTTCCGACGAAACCCTAGTTCCGTTGACCGCGCCGTCTACCCCTTTGATCGCATCCCATCGGGGTTCCCCGGTGGGCGTATGCCTACGTTTGAGCTTGGTTAGGTCATAGGTACATGTGGAAACAAGGATCATACCCTATGATCCCAAGGTTCTCTCCGGTTCACCTCCGAGGGAGTTCCCCCTATACATGCGAGAATCCGCCTAAGTGTAGGAACCCCATGTCCGAGAAGCCGGGCACACCCGGAGGGGGTAGCATTGGATATAGAACCATCTCAAATCACTTTTGTGCATGCCATGTGGACACACACAACTTTTGGGGCCATTCCCTAGGTCCGATGCTCGATTTCTGACGAAACCCTAGTTCTGTTGACCGCGCCGTCTACCCCTTTGATTGCATCCCATCGGGGTCCCCGGTGGGAGTATGCCTACGTTTGAGCTTGCTTAGGTCATAGGTACATGTGGAAACAAGTATCATCCCATATGATCCCAAGGTTCTCTACGGTTCACCTCCGAGGAGTTCCCCCTATACATGCGGAATCTCTCCCGCCCTTTTTTTCCCGCCCACCCTTTTCCCGCCTGCTTCTCTCCCGCCTCTTTTTCCCGCCCACCCTTTCCCGCTCCTTCTCTCCCGCCCTTTTTTCCCGCCCACCCTTTCCCGCTGCTTCTCTCCCGCCCTTTTTCCCGCCCACCCTTTCCCGCCCATTCTCTCCCGCCATGTTTTCCCGCCGTTTCAGCCCCTCGTCGGCCTATATATAGCCATGGCTTCTCCACTAACAGCACCAGCAACATTTCTCCCTTCATCACTTCTCTCATCCAATAGAACCACAAAATCCTCTGAGCTGAGCCGCCGCTGAGATGGCTCCTCGTCGCCGTAGCAACACGGGCTTCATCGGCGTTCGCTCGCGGCCTGCGGGACATTTCGCGGCTGAAATCACCGCCGGTGGTACGCGTGTGTGGCTCGGCACCTTCTACACGAAGGAGGCTGCTGCCCGCGCATACGACGTTGCGGCTTGGAGGTTTGGCCGGCCGCGCCACGAAATGAACTTCCCGGAGGTCGGGTCTCCGATGGAAGCTCGAGTCTCTCTACCGAGCCACTACTTCGCTCACAGTGGTGAAGCGCGGCGGTACAGGGCTGGCCGCGGCGGATTGATACCACCGAGGCGGACGAGCAGTTCATGGCACGGTGGCGCGAGACCATCCCGGAGACGTCGAGGCAACGCGCGCATTCCGGAAGGAGAAGCGGACGTACATGAGAGAGAGGAGGGCGGGAAAGCGGCAGAGGAAGGCCGAGGTTGAAGCGAGTACGCCAAAGGAGAGGCGTCGACATGGGGGAGAATGATGAACGGTGGTTGTGGAACCTCACAACCACCGCTTCAGAGGACACCCCCAGCGAGGATGAAGATTTCGACTTCTCTGATTAATATGTGTGTGTCGAGTCCGTGTGTCTAGCGGGTCATGTGTCGACCCATTGTTAAGTGCTTTGTTTGTGTGTGGGTGTAGTTCTTTAAATGCTTTGGTTTGTGTGTGGGTCTAGTTCTTTAAGTGTTTTGGTTCATGTGTGTGGGTGTAGTTTCTTTAAGTGTTTTGCTTCCTCTCGTGTGGGTGTAGTTCTTTAACTCGTTTCGGTTCGTGTGTGGGTCTAGTTCGTAAGCGTTTTGGTATGTGTGTGAGTCTAGTTATTTAAGTATTTTGTATCGTGTGTGGGTCTTAAGTATTTTGTATCGTGTGTGGGCCATTCACCCCCTCCGAGGTTCGATTTCTGGCGAAGGGGTTCTATACCGCCCTTATACATATATATAGGTTTCCCGCAAAGGGGTTCGCCAAAATAGCAGTGAGAAATAAATAAACAAAAAAAATGATTGGGATTAATAATTATCTCTTTGATGCAAAAAAAATGGAAAAACAAAAAAATGTTTGTGCCGACGGCCTTGTTTGTGCCGTGGGTGACCGTCGGCACAACAGAAGGGGGACCCAGTTTTCAGTCCCTGTCCCGACGGCCGCCGTTGCGCTGTGGGCTACCGTCGGCACACTGTAGACGGCGCCGTGATATCCTAACGGCTGGGCCCGCCTGTCTGCGCGTGTACCGACGGCCGTGGCTGTGCCGACGGTGACCTTCGGGCGCCAACTTTCTGTGCCGACGGTCCGGTCCCGCGCCGACGGTGACCGGTCGGTGTAGACAGCAGTGTGCCGACGGTGACCATGCGCCGACGGTCAGCTCCGTCGCCGGTCGACGAGGGCCTCTGTGCCGACGGCCCCGACATTTGGCCGTCGGCACATGGGCTGGCCGTCGGCACATGAAGTTTCTCCCGTAGTGACCGTGAGATCTGCGTTATACGGTCATGATCAAATTAGGGATTAAAGAGTTCCATATCTGTACGTTTAGATTCCTTCACGTCACGAAACCGTGATGCGCAATCCTTTACATCCTTCGTAGATTTCATACGGTGGGCGATAGATCGGAGTCCTTGCCGTCATGCCGGAGATCCTTGCTGTCATGCCGGAGCTCAAATCCTTGGTCGTGTGGGTAAAACCTGTGGATGTAAACGGTGAGTTTGTGATTAGATCAATTCTTTCTAACCTACCGCGTCGCCGCGAACGCTTCAGAATTAGATCAACGTCACATCGTGGGAAAAGAGATGGATGGCCACATGCGCCGTTGCCATCGAGTAATTAGCGCCGTCAATGTCAGGTCCTTCTTCTACACATTAGCATTACTATGAGATATTATATCTATATCTTTACTCCTGTCCTCACATACATACACGATCTATATGCATGCACATGTAGGTTTAATCATTCATGGATGGATCAATTTTGGCTGTAACTGTTTCGCCTGAGGTTGTAACATATGAAGGCAGCGGTTTCTAGGACCACTTTATTATAAATTGAAACATGCTTGCATTGATCATTTTTGCAGAAAAAACATGAAGCACTCTGAATCTGTACGAGCGTGCACTTCAGGTTTGAATTAGGTGAGATTGCATGTTAAATTTCAGTTGATTTTGTTTTCTGGTACACACTTAAGTATTGTCAATATTTAATTACTGCCGCATGTCAGATCTAAATGCAGTTATTTGTGTCTACAGTATATTATTTCCCCCGTACAAATCAGCTGCTATGTCAGATCTAAATCCAGATTTCTTTTGTCATGCGCACAGTATTTTTTTTTCTTCCATATGAAGCAGCTGCTATTCATGGACTGATAAATGGCGTGTGCTTGGTACTTAAAGAACTTTTTATACATCTATTTAAATTCCTATCATACCATTTGGTAAGTAGTGTTCAAAAATATAAAGATGTATATTCTCTCCAAGTCTTTTTATGCCTCAGTAGTTTCTTCGAAGAAAGTGATTTGAGATTTAAAAACTTTATCGTAAACCAAGTTTGTACGGAAAATATTTTTAGTACACTTACCAGGAGATGAGATAGATACTCTTACATACATCCTAACACACGCCTTGGACGGACATGAACGAGGTAAAACATATGTAATTCTAATAGGCTATGCTTTTTCTACATGTCTCATAGGCTATGTATTAAAACAGAATTGCATGTATATGTCATCATTTAAATCCTAAGGGATGGAGTCATGAATGACAAGAAATAATTGATTAAGTAAATAATTTCTTTGAAGCTAGGATGCTTTGAATGATAAATGGATAAACATAGTAAACCATGTCGTGCACACGAATTTGATGAGAAAATATGGCACATACTTATAGTTCCTTATGATCGGTTAAATTTATTTATGAATAATTTTGAATATAGACAGTTTTCGATTTGTATAGAATTACCTAAATATGTAATGCCATGAAAAAAGTAGGCCACTTTAATGTAAACTATATCCCAGCTATACATGTTCAATTTAAGATGATTATTATATGATATTTTAATTTATAATTAGGTTAATACATTTTTTACAACCAAATCCAAAGACGACAATAAGAATTTATGTATTCATACTATACATTGGAATGTAAGGATAATAACGTACGAAATTTTGGCACAACTTTTGGATGTATCTTAGATGAGAGGAATACGGAATAGATAATTTGGTAGAGTTATGTCCGTACGTACTGTTGAAATTATACATAATATTTTTTATGTAGGATTACACGTCATGGAATTTAAGAGTGGCGCTGACTAATTGAGGTTGGTGTCATGATCAAAGACGAAGATTTTACTGTGAGATGAGAAAACATCCACTATCATCAGCGAGTAAATTGACGGTGTGGAAGGCTCGGTAAGTGGTGCTAGCAAGTGGAAGACTTTACGAAGTAGTAAACTTACAATTGCTTCTACTATATGCAGTAGTTATACATAAAACTAAATTATGTTACAGTAGACCAGAACAATGTACCGATAGCATAGACAATTGGGTAAAGCTAGATGTTGGCTCACTGCATGGATAAAAGAAAGTATAAAATGCTTCTACTATATGGAAAATTCTCCAGGTTTTTATCCATGTAAAAAGTGTATTTGTTTTTCTATTACCAAATCTAACCGCTAGGTTTTTGGTATGTGAGGGGATGATGTTATTTTAGAAAATTATGTTCACAAATCTTTTCATATGCTTAATAATAGCACCCTGATAAGAAACATAGATGAAATATTTACTAAATCTCTATATTTCCTTATATTTTTCTTGAAAATAATATTTGTTTCGACAATTTGGTTCAATTTCAGGATGCCTACACAAACAAGCATTTTGGTTTTAAAGATAAACAATAGAAAAATAATAATCTCTATGTCTCTAATATATGTTGAACAGATAAATATTAGAGAGATAATACTCTCTATGTCTGTAATAATGTTAAACGAAAAAAAGTTTACCAACAAGTTTTAACTATTGTATTGCATCTAGACCGTGCAGGTGCACGGGTTAATGACTAGTTATACTATAACTCAGTTTACGGAATATGTTTGCTCAATGCAACTGAACTTTGGTACAATAGTGTATATGTACAACAATGCACCTGAGATGTTACTGAGTAATGATCTCAGAGACAACTTGTTGGGAGATCTAAAAGATTTTAGTAGTTTATCGTTGTTAATAGAAGTCAAGGTAGCTATTCATTTGTGCGACAACACTATCTATGATTGAACGCAACATCAGCCTCCATTGTTAGTTGCCTAAAGCATGATTGCAATTAGGCTTAGGATAATGATTCAATTCCGTCGGAGGCCCCCAATCTCCGACTCCTGCTGCTGACACACGTCCGTGGGCCCCACCTAGAATCAGGCTTATCTCTTTCCAATCCATCCTATGGCCAAGATTGCATCTCCACCTCTATATATTGAGAGGAAATCCTACTTTTAGAGGCATCCACCCATAGCCACGAAAAAACTCCTCCACACCAGCACCAAGTCCAAGGAAGAAGAAGGGGCAAGGGGCTACTTCCCTCAAGGGCAGTCGCCGCCCTCTAGGCGCCGCCACCGCCTCCTGTGGCCGCCGCCATGGGGATCTTCATCGTCATCTCCTCCACGGGCCACGCATCTTCATAAACACCCTCAGAACCATCTTCATCTACCCCTTTGTTATCTCTTGGCAAACATGATGTGTGAGACAATCTATTGTTTTCCCATGATGTATTGTAACTCTATGTCTTTGTTTGAGTAGTAGATTGTTCTTAGCAATTGTGAGATAATTTTTGATGGTTTCATATGAGTATTTATTATCTTCTATGATGATCTTTTGTACTGATATTAGAGTGCACACATATGTTGGAGAATGCATGAGTTTGCCACTGTTGCATGATGATAGGAGGAGGGACAGTTGGAGCTTGACAGAAACCATGTCCCGGTTCTTAGATTCATGTTGTATCAATTCATGGTTAATCAACGGGGGGTATAACTATGGGGATCTTTAAATGTACAACGGTCGTTGGACTTTATGTCTTAATAATTTCCTTGTTTGTTCTTAATTGACCTTGGGTGAATCACTATTCACTAGTGGTGTATTTGCTCATGTTTGTGGCTGCACGAACCTATGGCTCCTCTCTAGAAGAAACACTAAAAAACTATACTAAACTTCACTATTTGTGACAAACACACTAATGAAATAGCAATTTTCCAGAACACTTACTCCCTTGAGTTACTTCTACTTACTCCACTCCACTTCATATCACTTTACTTATCTTGTATTAGTTTTAGTTCTTGCATTTTATTTTTCTGCACTTGTAGTTTTATAGTACAAACTGTTGGAGATATGCCCAAGAGGCAATAATAAATTAGTTATTGTTATATCTTAGTGTTCATGATAAATGTTTACACTCCATGCTATAATTGTATTAACCGAAAACATTAATACATGTGTGTTGTGCAAACAACCAGAGTCCCTAGTAAGCCTCTTGTAAAACTAGCTTGTTGATTAATAGATGATCATGGTTTCCTGATCATGAACATTGGATGTTGTTAATAACAAGGTTATGTCATTGGGTGAATGATATAGTGGACATACACCCAAATAAGCGTAGCATGAGATCAAGTCATTAAGTTCATCTTGCTATAAGCTTTCGATACATAGTTATCTAGTCCTTCGACCATGAGATCATGTAAATCACTTACACCGGAAGGGTACTTTGATTACATCAAACGCCATTGCGTAAATGGGTGGTTAAAAATATGGGATTAAGTATTGAGAAAGTATGAGTTCAGGCATATGGATCAAGAATGGGATTTGTCCATCCGGATGACGGATAGATATACTCTGGGCCCTCTCGGTGGAATGTCGTCTAATTAGCTTGCAAGCATGTGACTAGGTCACAAGAGATGACATACCATGGCACGAGTAAAGAGTACTTGTCGGAAACGAGGTTGAACTAGGTATGGAGATACCGATGATCGAACCTCGGACAAGTAAAGTATCACATGACAAAGGGAGTCGGTATCGTATGTAAATGATTAAATCGATCACTAAATTATCGCTGAATATGTGGGAGCCATTATGGATCTCCAGATCCCGCTATTGGTTGTTGGTCGGAGAGGAGTCTCGACCATGTCTGCATAGTTCACGAACCGTAGGGTGACGCGCTTAAGGTTCGATGTCACATAATTAGATTCGAAATATGAGATGGCGACCGAAGTTTGTTCGGAGTCTCGGAAGGGATCGAGGACTTCACAAGGATGTCCATAATGGTCCGTAGAATAAGATTCATATAAGGGAAGTTTGTTTCCGGGGTTCAGAAAAAGTTTCGGTGTTTGACCGGAGCTTCTAGAAGGTTCTAGAGGGCCACCGGTGGGCCCACCACTCCGGGAGGGACCACATGGGCCAAGGGAGTGCGGCCAGGCCTAATGGGCCAGGGGCACCAAGCCCTCAAGGCCTAGCCGGCCAGCCCCCCCTAGGGATAAGATCAAATCCCAGAGGATAAGATCAAATCCCTAAAATCGAGGGAGCAACTTTGGAAGGGGAAGCAAACTTGGAAGGGGATGATTTCTGATCCCCCCTTTCCTTCCGTGCGCTGGTGGGGCCCAAGGGGCTGCCTTGGCCGCCCCTCCCTCTATAAATAGAGGAGAGGGACAGCCGACCACTTCCCCCTTCACACCAAAGTCGGCCGCCCCCTCTCTCCTCCACCGCAAGTCTGCTCCGGCTTGGCGAAGCCCTGCAGCTTTTCTCCTCCACCACCACCACCACGCCGTCGTGCTACTGGGATTCCGAGGTGATCTACCACACCTCCGCTGCCTGCTGGAGCGGGGAGAGGACGGGCTTCATCGACACCGTACGCACGACCGAGTACGGAAGTGCTGCCGGATTGCAGCACCGGACGATCGACTACATCAACAGCGAGATCTAATCTCGTAAGCTTTGGAATCTTCGAGGGTTAGTCTCACATGTATCTCGTTGCTTCGATCTTTGTAGATTAGATCTTGCTTCTTCCTAGATTGGATCTTGGTTTTTGTTCATGTTCACGGTAGAAATTTTTTGTTTTCCATGCAACGAACCCTTCAGTGGTATCAGAGCCGTGTCTATGCATAGATCTGTTGCACGAGTAGAACACAATGGTTATGTGGGCGTTGATGCTCTTGTTGTTTTTGGTTAGTGTACTTTGCATCTTGCGGGATGGTGGGATGAAGCGGCCCGGGCTAACTTTACATGACCACGTCTCATGAGACTTGCTCCACACTTGACATGCAACTTGTATTGCATAAGTGGCTTTGCGGGTGTCTGTCTCTCTCACCATAGTTAAGATTCAATCTACTCTTTCTATTGACAACACTAGTATCACCGTTGTGGTTCATGTTTGTGGGTAGATTGGATCTTACTCGAAAATCCTAAACCACGTAAAATATGCAAACCAAATTAGAGGCGTCTAACTTGTTTTTGCAGGGTTTGGTGATGTGATATGGACATGATGTGATGATGATTATATTTGATGTATGGGATGTTCATTATTGTATTATGTCAACCGGCAGGAGCCTAATGGTTGTCTTTAAATTTGTTAAGACCTGCGTGTATATTCATCATGTAATAGATTTATTTCAAGTAGTTGTTATAGTAGCTATAAGTGATGGACAACAATGAAGTGGCGCCATGGACCTTGGTGCAATGCTGGTGATGATGAAGATCATGCTCATGTGCTTTGGAGATGGAGATCAAAAGCATAAGAAGAAAGGCCATATCATATCACATATTTTGAATTGCATGTGATGTTAATCCTTTATACATCTTATCTTGCGTAGATCGCGACGGTAGCATTATAAGATGATCCCTCACATTAATATCAAGATAATAAAGTGTTCTCCCCTCGTATGCACCGTTGCTAAAGTTCATCATTTTGAAGCATCTCGTGATGATCGGATGTGATAGATTCTAAGTTCACATACAACGGGTGTAAGCCATGTTGCACACACAGAAATACTTGGGTTTGCTTGACGAGCCTAGCATGTACATACATGGCCTCGGAACACAGGAAACCGAAAGGTTGAACACGAGTCATATGGATGATATGATCAACATGTTACCATTGAAGCTACATCATCTCACGTGATGATCGGTTTTGGTGTAGTGGATATGGATCGTGTGCCACTAAACAACTATGAGGGATGTTGTATTAAGTGGGAGTTCATTAGTAATTAGATTAAAACATGAACTAGTTATCATGAACATAGTCTAAATAGTATTTTGAATTAAATTGTAGAATTGGCATCCGTTATCTACCATGCGCTAGTCTTGCAATTGAGATAGAAATACTGTTAAGTCTGACAAGTAACTTTACGGATTGGTACCGTATTGTTAAAGAATCAAGAAATGATTAAGTCCTATTGCAAACTTTTAGTAAACTTCACATTGCTGATTCAAAGAGCAATGTTTTCAATTAGTACCTAAAAACATCCTGTCTCCGTGAAACTTGAAGTTCAAAACCATTTGAAAAGTAAGGAGCTGAAAAGTTAGTTTTTAGTAATAAGCAAGGTGTGAGATATATGTGATATCTAAGACCTTAGTGCAAGATGATAGAATATAATTTAGTGAGACTACATAAACTCATAAGTTTTATGGGAATGCACGAAGGTTGAAGACGCTAGGCGTCCCGATCCTCCAACAAGTTGGACACTAACGATATTCGCATATCCATGAAGTGGTCGCACTTAGTATTCACCGTTGCTAAGACTCGTCGTTTCGAAGCATCACATGATGATCGGGTGTTATAGATTCTACGTGTGCATACAACGGGTGCAAGCCAGATTTGCACATATGAGTACTAAGGTTAAACTTTACGAGCCTAGCATGTACAGACATGGTCTCGGAAAGTCGTCATGATTTGATGGATAAAATTATGAGTGAAATTGTTCATTACATTAAAAAGTTACTAATAGTGAAATCTGGAACACTTGTCATGTGATGATCAACTTCAAAGTAAGAACCTCAAGGTTATTAGTATTTGACCAGTGGACCTAGAAGTTATTGAAGGTGAAGTGTTTTCTGAGAATGAGGAAAGCTAAAAGAGAAACTACAAAAGATTTTTGGCAGAAAAAAGGAACAGACTAGAAAGTCTAGCTCAGGTGTATATAGATGATATACATGTTATGAATGTATTCCTTGTTTGGCCACACAATGAAATTCTTGGGTATTTGTACCATATTGGTTGGTATGATGTGTCATACAAAACAACACAATACAAGCATACAATGGCTTAAGTGACTGACAAGGAATATGATAGGAATGCACGTCTGGAACAAAAATAAAAAGTGTTATTGTGTTCGTCGTTGGCATTCTATCTAGCCCTTCAGATTTATAATAAAGAACTTTATAATTGTTGTTTTGTTCTGGTTAAATGAAAACAATGAGTTGTTCAAATTATGACAACATTCCATATACGATGGATAAGTTATTATAAATCTTTATGGTGAAGCACACAACATAACACTGACGCTAAAATGCCATAAGGAAAATGATGTGAATTCCACTTATTAGTGGAACCACCATTTAGGTCATGTTAGAAAGGAATGCATGAAGGAACTCCATGCAAATGGATTTTTGGAGTCATTTGATTCTTGAATCGTTTGGCGCTTGCAAATCTCTTCTATAGAGAATGACTGAAATACCGTTCATAGGCCAAGAGTTGAACGGGCAACTAACTTAGTGGAAACATACATGATGATGTATGTGGTTCACTGGGCATAGTTGTATGCGGGAGATTCTTCTACTTCATAAAAACTTCCAACAATGAATTGCGTATATATATGTGGATATATTTATTCGATAAGGAAGAAGTTTGAAACATTTGAATGGATTCAAATACATTTCAGCATGAAGTAGAAATCATCGTAATAGAAAAGTCAAATATCTATGATTGGATCATGGTGGAAATATTTGAATTACGAGTTTTAGCGAACATCTAAGAGAGTTATGAAATTGTTCTACCACTCACGTTTCTTGGAGTATCATAGTGATGATGGAGTATCCGAGAGACGTAGACAAACCTTGTTGGGTTAATGATGAGATAAAATAAAATGATGCCATTATATTTTTGTGGATTATGCTTTAGAGACTACCGCTTTTACACTAAATAGAGCATCATCATAATCCGCTGAAATGACACCATACGAGTTATGGCATGGATATAAACCCTAATAGTCCTTTCTTAAATATTGGTATGCATAGCATAAGTAAATGAGTTTACAACCAAAATCGGATAAATTTATTTGTTGGTTATCCCAGAGAATTAAATTGAGAATTCTTTCCACTATGAAGTCAAAGACAAAAGTGTTTGTTAATGTTACTTACTTATCTCCAAGAAATGGTTTCTAGCGAAGTATTTGAGTGGGAGGACAATGGAACTTGATAAGGTTTATGAACCTGAGCATGATGATCAGAGTAGCGCAGCATCAGAAATGGTTCCGGAAGCGACCACGACGATCATGGCTCGCATGTCTACAAAGTGTTATAGTCATGGAGATCGAAGTACCTGTTGAACCTTGTAGGTATGGTTTATTTTGTGATCAAATAAATGATTTTTTGACAAAGGATTTATTTTGAACAATAATAAACCAACTACATACAAAGAAGTTATGATGGGCCCTAACTCCGTTAAAATGGCTAAGTGCCATGAAATCCAAAATAGGTCAATACTTTTTGAAAGTAAATGAACCTATAAAATTAATGGACTTGGATGCAATATCTTTGAAGAAGCTCGACTTGTCGAAAAGTAGTTTACGACAAAGTTCAAATAGTTGACTATGATAAGATTAGATCTTCCGTAGCGATGTTTATAGTCTATGTGGATTATTCTAGTAATCACTACATATTTCTTTTACGATATATGTTAGTAGGATGGCAAAAATACATTCCTTACCAGAAGTGTGTATTAAGGATGTATACTAGATACAACCAAGAGTTTTGCTGGTCCATGGAATACTACATAGGTATACAAACTTCAATTGGATGAAGTGAGTATCGCAGAGTTGGAATCTTCACCGGATGAAATTGTCAAAGAGTTTTTGATTTCATCAGAAACGATGAAGATGCTTGCATTTGCAAGAAATTAAGTGGGAGCGCTGAGACATATTTATGATACTTTATGTAGAAGACATATCGTTGATTATAAATAGTGTAATCATCTACTTGATGTGATTAGAATGTTTCATTGAAAATTAATTTCAGTGAAAGGATATGGACTAAAAAAAGATTTAGCGTGAAGATCTATGAAGATAGATTGAAACGCAAAATAAGTTTAAGTCAAAGTGCATAGAGTGAATATTGAAGTAGTTCAATATAAAACATTAAGAAGGTGTTCTTTTCCATGTGAAGGTTTAACAAGACTTGAGTGTATTTGACACTCAATGAGTAAAAACACACGAGTGATATTAGATCACGAATAATATGTACACAATCAGATGTCCTGTGCTCTAAGTAGTTAAGAGCAAATATCAGAATGATATATGTGATGATCATTTGACAACAGTAAGAATATCCTTGAGTATTTTGGAAGAGCCAAGGATATATAGTTTTGTATGAGGTAATGACAAACAAATCGATGTAAGGTGTTGCACCGATATTAGTTTGATCACATATGAAAATGAATTTCAATCTCAAATAGGCAAAGTGTTCATTAAAAGGTAGCACAATGAGTTAGAAGATGTCTATTCTAGATTGAGATGAGTTCTAAATATTGTGACGGATTCTAGAAATGAAGGCAGAGTATGTCATTGTTTTGACAATGACTGAGGATGTTTAAGTCGAGGAGTTCTTTGAGAACTTGGTGTAGTTCCGATAATGTCAGAACTTTGAAGCTATATTGTGTGTGACAATATTAGTGACATATTTTAGACCGCCGAATTAAGGTTCCACCAGAAGACTGAACATATACGATTATTGCCGACTCATTTGGAAAATGAGTGATGCGTGGAGACGTAAATGAATTGCAAAATACATACGTTTCTGAGAGTGTCAGATTCGTTGACTAAAACCTCTCCCGCGAGCAAAACATGATAAGCACGAGAAGGCCAAAGTGTTACATCTTTACAAATGTGAACTAGATTATTGACTCTAGTGCAAGTGGGAGACTATTGGAGATATGCCCAAGAGGCAATAATAAATTAGTTATTGTTATATCTTAGTGTTCATGATAAATGTTTACACTCCATGCTATAATTATATTAACCGGAAACATTAATACATGTGTGTTGTGCAAACAACCAGAGTCCCTAGTAAGCCTCTTGTAAAACTAGCTTGTTGATTAATAGATGATCATGGTTTCCTGATCATGAACATTGAATGTTGTTAATAACAAGGTTATGTCATTGGGTGAATGATATAATGGACATACACCCAATTAAGCGTAGCATGAGATCAAGTCATTAAGTTCATCTTGCTATAAGCTTTCGATACATAGTTACCTAGTCCTTCGACCATGAGATCATGTAAATCACTTACACCGGAAGGGTACTTTGATTACATCAAACGCCATTGCCTAAATGGGTGGTTATAAAGATGGGATTAAGTATTCGGAAAGTATGAGTTGAGGCATATGGATCAAGAGTGGGATTTGTCCATCCCGATGACGGATAGATATACTTTGGGCCCTCTCGGTGGAATATCGTCTAATTAGCTTGAAAGCATGTGACTAGGTCACAAGAGATGGCATAACACGGTACGAGTAAAGAGTACTTGTCGGAAACGAGGTTGAACTAGGTATGGAGATACCGATGATCGAACCTCGGACAAGTAAAGTATCGCGTGACAAAGGGAATCGGTATCGTATGTAAATGGTTCAATCGATCACTAAGTTATCGCTGAATGTGTGGGAGCCATTATGGATCTCCAGATCCCGCTATTGGTTATTGGTCGGAGAGGAGTCTCGACCATGTCTGCATAGTTCACGAACCGTAGGGTGACGCGCTTAAGATTCGATGTCGCATAAGTAGATTCGGAATATGAGATGGAGACCGAAGTTTGTTCGGAGTCTCGGATGGGATCCAGGACATCACAAGGAGGTCCAGAATGGTCCGGAGAATAAGATTCATATAAGGGAAGTTTTTTCCGGGGTTCGGAAAAAGTTTCGGTGTTTGACCGGAGCTTCTAGAAGGTTCTAGAGGGCCACCGGTGGGCCCACCTCCCCGGGAGGGACCACATGGGACAAGGGAGTGCAGCCTGGCCTAATGGGCCAGGGTCACCAAGCCCTCAAGGCCCAGCCGGCCAGCCCCCCTAGGGATAAGATCAAATCCCAGAGGATAAGATCAAATCCCTAAAATCGAGGGAGCAACTTTGGAAGGGAGCAAACTTGGAAGGGGATGATTTCTGATCCCCCCTTTCCTTCCGTGTGCTGGTGGGGCCCAAGGGGCTGCCTTGGCCGCCCCTCCCTCTATAAATAGAGGAGAGGGGTAGACGACCACTTCCCCCTTCACACCAAAGTCAGCCGCCCCCTCTCTCCTCCACCGCAAGTCTGCTCCGGCTTGGCGAAACCCTGCAGCTTTTCTCCTCCACCACCACCACCACGCTGTCGTGCTGCTGGGATTCTGAGGGGATCTACCACACCTCCGCTACCCGCTGGAACGGGGAGAGGACGGGCTTCATCGACACAGTACGCACGACCGAGTACGGAAGTGCTACCGGATTGCAGCACGGGACGATCTACTACATCAACAACGATATCTAATCTCGTAAGCTTTGGAATCTTCGAGGGTTAGTCTCACATGCATCTCGTTGCTTCGATCTTGCTTCTTCCTAGATTGGATCTTGGTTTTTGTTCATGTTCACGGTAGAATTTTTTTGTTTTCCATGCAACAAACCCTTCACAAACCTCTTCACATATACACACACTATAGATCGTAGCTTTGCATAGAAGGTGATATAAGTGGGTTATAGGGATTTAGAGAATATATAGTAACCTTCAACTCCTCGTGGGTTCAACACTCAAATACGTATCGAATTGTACTATGATGATCTCCTGCACTTGGGGGTTATCATCAACTCAGCTGCGCCAGCAAATGGAGGAGCATGACACCGAGCTCTAGAAGGAGAAAGATGAGGAGACCCGGCTAAAGGAGGAGGTCGCCGAGCTGAAACGCCGACATGAACTTGAGGTACAAAAACTCAATGACTCTTTCAAAGCCGAAGTTGCCAAAGCTCAGAAGGATGTGGAGGACAAACACGCCCAGGAGGTTGCCGAGGTTGAGCGGAAGGTGAGTAGGGAGCTCAAGGAACACAAGGACATGCTGAAAGTGACGAGGAACCTTCGGGAGTTGTACTAGGGGAAAACCGTGGCTTTGGAGGCCAAAATGAATGATTGGCGGGATCTGGTGACGGCCTTGGACCGTGACGTAGCAAGTAAGTGCCGACATACTTTTCTTTTTCTGGCTTCACTTTCATACCGACTTTACTTATGCCGGAATTTCCTCTTTGTTGATTCCAAAGACTTTCCCGCATTCTCAAGACTTGGCTATTGCAGCCTTGAGGCGCGGAAAGATGAGATTAGCCCACGCGACGAATACTGGAACATAGAGGGCCACCGTACGGCTTTGACCGCACGAGTCTCCCACATGACGAAACTAGGCAAAATTCTTCCTTTGGCTGGGATCTGGACCTTCAAGAGCCTCTGGCCCAGCGAAGAACCACCGAACAAGATTGAAGAGATCTGCGCCTGGTTAGATGCGAATGGTGCTTGTCTTAATGAATGGCGGGAATCCGCTAGGCGATATGGAGCCAACATGGCCTTGAAATTTGTTTGCTCTTGGTATGAGACCCTTGATCTCGATGCCTTGGCAACTATGAGGAGTGGTGCCAAAGTGCTCGTGGACCTGGACGCCCATAAGAAACGCATGGATAGGGCTTGCACCATAGCCCAATATGCCTTAGTCCATAAGTGCATCGAGGATCCCTTTCCTGAAGCTGACATCGAGGAAGAGGGTGAAGAAAGTGAAGACGATGACGAAGATTACAACGAAGCCGATGACAACGAGGATGAGGTTGACAATGAGATCGAGGCTGTAGAGCCCCCCTCCAAGAAGTTGAAGTCGCCCAAACCGACATCGGAAGATCCGGCGACCAAGAGCACTGCTCCTTAGAGTTCCTCAACCGGCATTCCTGAAGCCGGAAATCCTGAAGCTAACGCTCCCTAGACTTTCTTGCACAACTCAAAAGACTTATTCATCAAATCCCCAGAATGCTGGGTGCAGATGGAATATATACTTTTAAGTTATTTTGGTTAACTTTGCAACTTTTAGCATGCTAAACTTAAATTTGAATAACCCTGGCACCGGTCCCCGAGTTTCATTTTCTTGTTGAGTCATTTTCGCAACCTTTGCTCATGTCTACCATTTTAAGTCGTTCGACGTAGGAGTCACTAGGACACTAGGTTAACCATACAATACTTGAACTTGAGAAAAATATTTAAGTTAGCAGAAAAAACTGGTAGAAAACCGACATATTCGGGGTTAGTCAAAACAACAAATATACCGGATCGCTTGTATTTTATTTTGTTAGTCGTTTTTCGTGTGTCTATAAACCTCTAGATTTTTCTCGCTTGCCATGAAGCCGCGTTGCGGACAACAACTAAGTCGAAGATTGTCCTTTGGCACAAAAACACTACTAAACCGATATGGAAAAATAAGGCGAGCTAGCCGACATACATAAAGGTAAATATACAACATGCAATACGACAAAGATAGTCCCCGAGTTTCTTTCGGGGTGCCAACATTTTCATTCATAGTTCATATAGAAAGGGTGTAGAAACACCTACTTCATGTCCTCAAGAATACAAAGGGTGGAGTATAGGTACATTCCATGGACGCCTCATCCGACTTTTGTGCTTTGCCCTTTTTCGGATCTTGCGCATCTATAAGATAATAAGCATCATTGTGCAGAGCCTTGTTCACTATGAATGGCCCCTCCCATGGAGGTGAAAACTTGTGCATGCCTACAGTGTGTTGCACCAACCGGAGCACCACATCCCCTTCTCGGAATACTCAAGGGTTCACTTTTCGACTGTGATAGCATCGAAGGTTCTGCTGGTATATTGCTGACCTAGAGAATGCCAGTTCTCTTGCTTCTTCGAGCAAATCGACACCATCTTCTTGGGCCTCTTCGACCTAATCCTCTATGAACAGAGTGACCCGCGGAAAGTTGTGTATTATGTCGGTTGGCAGGACTACTTCTGCCCCATACACCAGGAAGAATGGTTGTAGCTAATTGAACAGTTTGGTGTGGTCCTGAAGCTCCACAACACAGCTAGAAGTTCCTCCAACCAGCAAACTGGAGTTCTCTCCAGTGGCTCGATAAGCGGGGCTTGATGCTCGATAATACCAAATCATTTGTTCTTTCCACTTGTCCATTTTCTTCCGGATGCACGACTGATGCAATGTCACGCTGGATCTTCTTTTCTTCAAAAAAACCGAGCAAAAGCTCCTACGACAAAGTTTGTGCTGTTATCAGTGATGATGTTGTGAGGATAGCCATCTCTCAAAATAATTTCCTTCAAGAATGACACAGCCGTGTGACCGTCACACTTGCTGATCGGCTTCACTTCCACCCATTTTGTAAACTTGTCCATCATTACCAAGATATGAGTCATATTTCCTCGAGGCGGCCTGAAAGGTCCGACCATGTCCAGGCACCGTATTGCAAACAACCAAGTGATGGGGATTGTCTTTAGGCCCGAAGCCGGTGTGTGAATATGCTTGTTGTATCTCTGACAACCGTTGCACTTCCAGACCATGTCTTCAGCTTCTTCAAGTGCACTTGGCCTGTAAAATCCATGCTGGAATGCATTTCCACCAGGGCTCTTGATGATGCATGATCCCCACATTCTCCTTGATGGATATCCAGGAGTATCTCTCGACCTTCTTCCGGCTCCACACAACGCTGAAGTACGCCAGTGGCACTTCTCTTGTACATCTCACCATTGATGATGGTGAATACTTTTGCTCTTCTATGGCTTCTTCTGGCCAAGACTTCTTCAGTTCACCACTGAACAAATACGACATGATCGGCTGTACCCAATTAAGATGGCACAACGCGAACGATGAAGACAGGTTCATCGACCGACATAGGCTCAACCGACATACTTTCGACTGGAATTGACTGCGAAGTCCCCAGGTCAGACGGAGCAGTCCTCGAGTTTCTTTGATTACCAACATCAATGTCCATTTGGACCATGATAACGCGTGAAGCACACGTCCGTTGGGAACCCCAAGAGGAAGGTGTGATGCGTATAGCAGCAAGTTTCCCTCAGTACGAAACCAAGGTTTATCGAACCAGTAGGAGACGAAGGCCACGTGAAGGTTGTTGGTGAAGGAGTGTAGTGCGGCGCAACACCAGGGATTCCGGCGCCAACGTGGAACCTGCACAACACAACCAAAATACTTTGCCCCAACTTAACAATGAGGTTGTCAATCTCACCGGCTTGCCGTAAACAAAAGATTAACCGTATGGTGTGGAGAATGATGTTTGCTTGTGAAGAACAACAGAGAACATAGATTGCAGTTGATTGTATTTCAGATGTAAAAGAATGGACCGGGGTCCACAGTTCACTAGTGGTGTCTCTCCAATAAGATAAATAGCATGTTGGGTGAACAAATTACAGTTGGGCAATTGACAAATAGAGAGGGCATAACAATGCACATACATATCATGATGACTACTATGAGATTTACTTAGGGCATTATGACAAAGTACATAGACCGCTATCCAGCATGCATCTATGCCTAAAAGTCCACCTTCGGGTTAGCATCCGCACCCCTTCCAGTATTAAGTTGCAAACAACAGACAATTGCATTAAGTATGATGCGTAATGTAATCAACACAAATATCCTTAGACAAAGCATTGATGTTTTATCCCTAGTGGCAACAGCACATACATAACCTTAGAACTTTCACGTCACTCGTCCCGGATTCAATGGAGGCATGAACCCACTATCGAGCATAAATACTCCCTCTTGGAGTTACAAGTATCAACTTGGCCGAGCCTCTACTAGCAACGGAGAGCATGCAAGATCATAAACAACACATATATGATAGATCAATATTCAACTTGACATAGTATTCCATATTCATCGGATCCCAACAAACACAACATGTAGCATTACAAATAGACGATCTTGATCATGATAGGCAGCTCACAAGATCTAAACATGATAGCACAAGAGGAGAAGACAACCATCTAGCTATTGCTATGTACCCATAGTCCAAGGATGAACTACTCACGCATCAATCCGGAGGCGGGCATGATGATGTAGAGCCCTCCGGTGATGATTCCCCTCTCCGACAGGGTGCCGGAGGCGATCTCCTGAATCCCCCGAGATGGGATTGGCGGCGACGGCATCTGTGGAACTTTTCTCGTATCGTGGCTCTCGGTACTAGGGTTTTCGCGACGGAGTGAATAAATAAGCGAAGGGGCAGAGTCGGGAGGCGGCCGAGGGGCCCACCCCATAGGCCGGCGTGCCCCCCTCCTTGGCCGCGCCGCCTTGTGGTGTGGGGCTACCTTGGCCCCTCTCCGTATCTCCTTCGGTGTTCTGGAAAGCTCCGTGGAAAATAAGACCGTGGGCTTTTGTTTCGTCCAATTCCGAGAATATTTCCTGTGTAAGATTTCGAAACCAAAAACAACGAGAAAACAGAGAGCTGGCGCTTCGGCATCTTGTTAATAGGTTAGTGCCGGAAAATGCATCAAAATGATGTAAAGTGTACATAAAACATGTGAGTATTGTCATAAAACTAGCATGGAACATAAGAAATTATAGATACGTTTGAGACGTATCAAGCATCCCCAAGCTTAGTTCCTACTCGCCCTCGAGTAGGTAAACGATAACAAGGATAATTTCTGAAGTGACATGCTGATATCATAATCTTGATCAATACTATTGTAAAGCATATGAGATGAATGAAGTGATTCAAAGCAATGGTAAAGATAATGACTAAACAACTGATCATATAGCAAAGACTTTTCATGAATAGTACTTTCAAGACAAGCATCAATAAGTCTTGCATAGGAGTTAACTCATAAAGCAATATATTCTTAGTAGAAAGTTTTGAAGCAACACAAAGGAAGATATAAGTTTCAGCAGTTGCTTTCAACTTCAACATGTTTATCTCATGGATAATTGTCAACACAAAGTAATATGATGAATGAAAATAAGCAATTATGTAAGAATCAATGCACTCAGTTGACACAAGTGTTTGCTTCTAAGATAGAAAGAAGTAGGTAAACTAACTCAACATAAAGTAAAAGAAAGGCCCCTTCGCAGAGGGAAGCAGGGATTACTCTTATGCTAGAGCTTTTTATTTTGGAATCATAGAAACAATTTTGTCAACGGTAGTAATAATTCATATGTGTTATGCATAAAACATCCTATAAGTTGCAAGCCTCATGCATAGAATACCAATAGTGCTCGCACCTTGTCCTAATTAGCTCGGATTTCCATGGATTATCATTGCATTACATATGTTTCAACCAAGTGTCACAAAGGGGTACCTCTATGTCACCTGTACAAAGGTCCAAAGAGATAGATCGCATTTGATTTCTCGTTTTTGATAGATCTCAACTTAAGGACATCCGTACCCGGAAAACATAGAAAACGAGATAATGGACTCCTCTTTAATGCTTAAGCATTCAACAACGAATAATATTCTCATAAGAGATTGAGGATTGATGTCCAAACTGAAACTTCCACCATGATACATGGCTTTAGTTGGCGGCCCAATGTTCTTCTCTAACAATATGCATACTCAAACCATTTAATCATGATAAATCACCCTTACTTCCAGACAAGACGAACATGCATAGCAACGCACATGATATTCAACAAAGGTGTAATAGTTGATGGCGCCCCCAGAAACATGGTTACCGCTCAACAAGCAACTTATAAGAAATAAGATACATAAGCAACATATTCAATACCACAATAGTTTTTAAGATATTTTCTCATGAGCTATGTATTGCAAAGACAAGGAATGAAATTTTAAAGGTAGCATGCAAGCAATTTACTTGGAATGGCAGAGAAATACCATGTAGTAGGTAGTTATGGTGGACACAAATGGCATAGGTTTTGGCTCAAGGTTTTGGATGCACGAGAAGCATTCCCTCTCAGTATAAGGCTTTTGGCAAGCAAGGTTGTTTGAAGCAAACTCAAGTATGAACCGGTACAGCAAAACTTACATAAGAACATATCGCAAGAATTATAAGACTCTACACTGTCTCCTTGTTGTTCAAACACCTTTACCAGAAAATATCTAGACTTTTAGAGAGACCAATCATTCAAACCAAATTTCAGCCAGCTCTACGATAGTTCTCCACTACTAGGTTCAATCCACATGATGCAAGAGCTTAAACATGATCTATTTGAGAGCTCAAAACAATTGCCAAGTATCAAATTATTCAAGACAATATACCAATTACCACATGGAGCATTTTCTGTTTCCAACCAAATAGCAATGAACGAAGCGGTTTTCAACCTTCGCCATGAACATTAAAAGTAAAGCTAAGAACACCAGTGTTCATACGAAACAGCGGAGCGTGTCTTTCTCCCACACAAAGAATGCTAGGATCCGAGTTTTATTCAAACAAAAACAAAAATAAAAGCATACAGACGCTCCAAGTAAAGCACATAAAATGTGACGGAATAAAATATAGTTTCACTAGAGGTGACCTGATAAGTTGTCGATGAAGAAGGGGGTGCCTTGGGCATCCCCAAGCTTAGATGCTTGAGTCTTCTTGAAATATGCAGGGATGAACCACAGGGGCATCCCCAAGCTTAGACTCTTCACTCTTCTTGATCATATTGTATCATCCTCCTCTCTTGACCCTTGAAAACTTCCTCCACACCAAACTCAAAACAAACTCATTAGAGGGTTAGTGCATAATCAAAAATTCACATGTTCAGAGAGGACACAATCATTCCTAACACTTCTGGACATCACCCAAAGCTATTGAAAGTTAATGGAACAAAGAAATCCATCCAACACAGCAAAAGAGGCAATGTGAAATAAAAGGCAGAATCTGTCAAAACAGAACAGTCCGTAAAGACGAATTTTTAGAGGCACTTAACGTGCTCAGATGAAGAAGCTCAAATTGAATGAAAGTTGCGTACATATCTGAGGATCACTCATGATTTTTCGCAGATTTTTCTGAGTTACCTACAGAGAGATCTACTCAAATTCGTGACAGCAAGAAATCTGTTTCTGCGCAGAAATCCAAATCTAGTATCAACCTTACTATCAAAGACTTTACTTGGCACAATAATGAAATAAAGTAAATATAAGGAGAGGTTGCTACAGTAGTAACAACTTCCAAGACACAAATATAAAACAAAAATTGCAGAAATAAAATGATGGGTTGTCTCCCATAAGCGCTTTTCTTTAACGCCTTTCAGCTAGGCGCAGAAAGTGTAACTCAAGTATTATCAAAAGATGAAGCATCAACATCAGAGTTGGGAGTTTTCCCAACAATGCATTGTATCTTGTCTATGTAAGTTTCAGAGGCTCCTCTTTCATTACTTTTAGGCTTACTATCCTCCTCAAATAAATTTTCAGAAACAATCCAATCAAAATTCTTTTCTAGTGCCTCATGCATTCCTATGAGCTTAAGAGGTATTGGTACTTTAATCTCCCCCTCACAATTGGTTTTATTAGTGTACTTTAGCCTATCTTTTTCCATCTTTTCAAGGGTACTTGCAGAATTAGTATAAAAGCCAAGCATCTTATGTTTAATAAAGACGTTTCTAGCTTCTTTAGCTACATCACCAAATTCTTTAAGAAGGGTTTCTAAAACAAAATCTTTCTTCTCTCCTTCTTCCATATCAGAAAGTGTAAGAAACATATGTTGCATTATAGGATTAAGATTAACAAATCTAGCTTCCAACATGTGCACTAAAGAGGCAGCAGCAATTTCATAAGTAGGAGCAAGTTCTACCAAAGATCTATCTTCAAAATCTTTAACCGTACTAACATGAGTGAAAAATTCTTCTATATTATCTCTTCCAATGATAGACCCACGCCCTACCGGTATATCTTTCAAAGTGAACTTAGGGGGAAGCATGATGAAACAAAATAAAGTAAATGCAAGTAACTAATTTTGTGTGTGTTTTTGATATAGAGAAAGCAAACAAAACAAAAATAAAGTAAAGTAAAGCAAGACAATAAACAAAGTAAAGAGATTGGATGTGAGAGACTCCCCTTGCAGCGTGTCTTGATCTCCCTGGCAACGGCGCCAGAAATTAGCTTGATAACACGTGAAGCACACGTCCGTTGGGAACCCCAAGAGGAAGGTGTGATGCGTATAGCAGCAAGTTTCCCTCAGTACGAAACCAAGGTTTATCGAACCAGTAGGAGACGAAGGCCACGTGAAGGTTCTTGGTGAAGGAGTGTAGTGCGGCGCAACATCAGGGATTCCGGCGCCAACGTGGAACCTGCACAACACAACCAAAATACTTTTCCCCAACTTAACAGTGAGGTTGTCAATCTCACCGGCTTGCTGTAAACAAAGGATTAAACGTATGGTGAGGAGAATGATGTTGGCTTGTGAAGAACAACAGAGAACATAGATTGCAGTTGGTTGTATTTCAGATGTAAAAGAATGGCCGGGGTCCACAGTTCACTAGTGGTGTCTGTCCAATAAGATAAATAGCATGTTGGGTGAACAAATTACAGTTGGGCAATTGACAAATAGAGAGGGCATAACAATGCACATACATATCATGATGACTACTATGAGATTTACTTAGGGCATTACGACAAAGTACATAGACCGCTATCCAGCATGCATCTATGCCTAAAAAGTCCACCTTCGGGTTAGCATCCGCACCCCTTCCAGTATTAAGTTGCAAACAACAGACAATTGCATTAAGTATGGTGCGTAATGTAATCAAAACAAATATCCTTAGACAAAATATTGATGTTTTATACCTAGTGGCAACATCACATCCATAACCTTAGAACTTTCTGTCACTATCCCAGATTCAATGGAGGCATGAACCCACTATCGAGCATAAATACTCCCTCTTGGAGTTACAAGTATCAACTTGGCCGGAGCCTCTACTAGCAACGGAGAGCATGCAAGATCATAAACAACACATATATGATAGATCAATAATGAACTTGACATAGTATTCCATATTCATCGGATCCCAACAAACACAACATGTAGCATTACAAATAGACGATCTTGATCATGATAGGCAGCTCACAAGATCTAAACATGATAGCACAAGAGGAGAAGACAACCATCTAGCTACTGCCATGGACCCATAGTCCAAGGATGAACTACTCACGCATCATTCCGGAGGCGGGCATGATGATGTAGAGCCCTCCGGTGATGATTCCCCTCTCCGGCAGGGTGCCGGAGGCGATCTCCTGAATCCCCCGAGATGGGATTGGCGGCGACGGCGTCTCTGGAACTTTTCTCGTATCGTGGCTCTTGGTACTAGGGTTTTCGCGATGGAGTGAATAAATAGGCGAAGGGGCAGAGTCGGGAGGCGGCCGAGGGGCCCACCCCATAGGCCGGCGCGCCCCCCTCCTTGGCCGCGCTGCCTTGTGGTGTGGGGCCACCTTGGCCCCTCTCCGTATCTCCTTCGGTGTTCTGGAAAGCTCCGTGGAAAATAAGACCGTGGGCTTTTGTTTCGTCCAATTCCGAGAATATTTCCTGTGTAAGATTTCTGAAACCAAAAACAGCAGAAAATAGGAACTGGCGCTTCGGCATCTTGTTAATAGGTTAGTGCCGGAAAATGCATCAAAATGATGTAAAGTGTATATAAAACATGTGAGTATTGTCATAAAACTAGCATGGAACATAATAAATTATAGATACGTTTGAGACGTATCAGACCACATATTCTTTCGGGATAAAGATTGATTCAGATTTCAGGCTTGGCTTGATGGCGGCTACCGGAGATGTTGGAGAGCTATGCCAGTAGGTATTTCTTGCCGGGATGAGCCTACTCCCGAGGTATATGGTGGAACTCACACCCTACAAAGAACCCACTGATCTGCTACACATGAAACCGGTATGATGCCATGTTTGGATCCTTGACATCCCAATCACCGAAACACTGTTGAAGCACCAAATCCGAATCACTGCAACATATGATCCGGCCCAACCCTATATCTTTCGTCACCTTGAGCCCATGCACAAGTGCTTCATACTGTAGGAGAACGTTGCATAGAAAACAAAAAATTTCCTACCGCGAACACGCAATCCAAGCCAAGATGCAATCTAGAAGACGGTAGCAACGAGGGGGTATCGAGTCTCACCCTTGAAGAGATTCCAAAGCCTACAAGATGAGGCTCTTGTTGCTGCGGTAGACGTTCACTTGCCGCTTGCAAAAGCGCGTAGAAGATCTTGATCACGATCGGTTCCGGCGCCACGAACGGGCAGCACCTCCGTACTCGGTCACACGTTCGGTTGTTGATGAAGACGACGTCCACCTCCCCGTTCCGGCCGGGCAGCAGAAGTAGTAGCTCCTCTTGAATCCGACAGCACGACGGCGTGGTGTTGGTGGCGGTGGAGAACTCCGGCGGAGCTTCGCTAAAGCTACGCGGGAGATATGGAGGAGAAGGGGGCGGCTAGGGTTTGGGAGGGGTGGCCGGCCACTTCAATGGGGCGGCCAGCTTGTGGTCTTGGGGTGGCCGGCCCCTCCCTTGGCCCCTCATTATATAGGTGGATCCCCAAGAGTTGGTCTCCAAGTCTTCGAATAAGACCCGAACCAAAAACCTTCCATATGGAGGGGAAACCTAGCCAAGCTAGGACCCCCACTAGAGGTGGGAGTTCCTCCTCCCATATGGGGGGGTGGCCGGCCCCCTAAGGGGGAGTCCACTTGGGACTCCTCCCCCACTAGGGTTGGCCGGCCATGGAGGTGGAGTCCCATGTGGAGTCCACCTTCCTTGGTGGTTTCTTCCGGACTTTTCTAGAACCTTCTAGAACCTTCCATAGAACCTTCCGCGACATTTTAATTCACATAAAATGACATCCTATATATGAATCTTATTCTCCGGACCATTCCGGAACTCCTCGTGATGTCCGGGATCTCATCCGGGACTCCGAACAAATATTCGAACTCCATTCCATATTCAAGTACTACCATTTCAACATCCAACCTTAAGTGTGTCACCCTACGGTTCGTGAACTATGCGGACATGGTTGAGTACTCACTCCGACCAATAACCAATAGCGGGATCCGGAGATCCATAATGGCTCCCACATATTCAACGATGACTTTAGTGATCGAATGAACCATTCACATACAATACCAATTCCCTTTGTCTCGCGATATTTTACTTGTCCGAGGTTTGATCTTCGGTATCACTCTATACCTTGTTTAACCTCGTCTCCTGACAAGTACTCTTTACTCGTACCGTGGTATGTGGTCTCTTATGAACTTATTCATATGCTTGCAAGACATTAGACGACATTCCACCGAGAGGGCCCAGAGTATATCTATCCGTCATCGGGATGGACAAATCCCATTTGTTGATCCATATGCCTCAACTCATACTTTCCGGATACTTAATCCCACCTTTATAGCCACCCATTTACGCGAGTGGTGTTTGGTGTAATCAAAGTACCTTTCCGGTATAAGTGATTTATATGATCTCATGGTCATAAGGACTAGGTAACTATGTATCGAAAGCTTATAGCAAATAACTTAATGACGAGATCTTATGCTACGCTTAATTGGGTGTATCCATTACATCATTCATACAATGATATAACCTTGTTATTAATAACATCCAATGTTCATGATTATGAAACTAATCATCCATTAATCAACAAGCTAGTTTAAGAGGCATACTAGGGACTTCTTTGTTGTCTACATATCACACATGTACTAATGTTTCGGTTAATACAATTATAGCATGATATATAAACATTTATCATAAACATAAAGATATAAATAATAACCACTTTATTATTGCCTCTAGGGCATATCTCCTTCGATCTCCCACTTGCACTAGAGTCAATAATCTAGTTTACATTTGTAAAGATATAACACCTTGGCCTTCCGGTGCTTTATCATGTTTTGCTCATGGGAGAGGTTTTAGTCAACGGATCTGACACGCTCAGAAACGTATGTATTTTGTAATTCATTTGCGTCTCAACGCATCACTCATTTCCAAATGAGTCGGCATTAAATATGTTTGATCTTTTGGTGGAACCTTAATTCCGCGGTCTGAAATATGTCACTAATATTGTTACACACAATATAGCTTCAAAGTTCTGACTCTGTCGGAACTACACCAAGTTCTCAAAGAACCTCTTGACTTAACATCCTTTGTCATTGTCAAAACAATGACATACTCTGCCTTCTTTTGTAGAATCCATCACAATATTTAGAACTCTTCTAAGTCTAGCATAGACAACTTCTAGCTCATTGTGCTACCTTTTAAACAACACTTAGTCTAATTTGAGATTGAAATTATATTTTATATGTGACAAAAACAATATTGGTGTAACACTTTACAGCGATTTGTTTGTCATTTCTTCATACAAAAAAAATATATATCCTTAGTTCTTCTAAAGTACTCAAGGATATTCTTACTGTCGTCCAATGATCATCATATGAATCATTCTGGTAAATGCTCATAACACTTTATAGCACATGATATCTGATTGTGTACATATTATTCGTGATCTATAATCACTCATGTGTTTTTACTCATTGAGTGTCAGATACACTCAAGTTTTGTTAAAACTTTAAATTGACAAGAATATTTTCTTAATATTTCTATATTGAACTATTTCAATATCTATTCTATGTACTTTGACTTAAACTTATTTATGTGTTTCAATCTATCTTCATAGATCTTGACACTAAATTTGTTTCAGTCCATATCCTTTCATTGAAGTTAATTTCTCAATGAAAACTTTTAATCAAGTATATAATTACATCATTTATAACCAACTATATGTCACCTACATAAAGTATTATAAATATGTCTTAGAGCTCCCACTTAATTTCTTGCAAATGCAAGCCTCTTCATCGTCTCTGATGAAATCAAAAACCTTTGATTATTTCATCTGGTGAAGATTCCAACTTCGCGATACTTACTTCATCCAATTGAAGTTCGTATACCTATCTAGTATTCCACGAACCAGCAAAACTCTTGGTTGTATCTAGTATACACTTTTAATACACACTTCTGTTAAGTAGTGTATTTTGCCATCCTACTAACATATCTCATAAAGGAAATATGTAGTGATTACTAGAATAATCCATATAGACTTTAAGCATTGCTACGGAAGATCTAATCTTGTCGTAGTCAACTCTTTGAACTTTGTCGTAAACAACTTTTCGACAAATCAAGCTTCTTCAATGATATTTCATCCAAGTCCATCAATTTTATAGATCTATTTACTTTCAAAAAGTATTCATCTATCTTGGATTTCATGGCGCATAGCCATTTTAACAGAGTCAGGGCCCATCATAACTTCTTTGTTTGTAGTTGGTTTATCATTGTTCAAAATCAATCATTTGTCCACAAATCATTCATTTGATCACAAAGTAAACCATACCTACAAGGTTCAATATGAACTTCGATCTCCAAGGCTAAAACACTTTGTAGTCATGGGAGCCATGATCGTTGTGGCCGCTTCCGAAACCAATTCCGATGCTACGCTACTCTGATCATTATGCTCAGGTTCATAAACCTTATCAAATTATATTGTCCTCCCACTCAAATACTTCACTAGAAACAATTTCTCGAAATAAGAAACATTGACAAACACTTTTGTCTTTGTCTCGTGGGAAGAATTCCCAATTAAATCTCTGGGATAACTAACAAAGACATTCATCCAATTTTGGTTGTAAACTCTTAGACCAAAATTTAAAGAAAGGACTATTAGGGTTTATACCCATTCCATAACTTGTATGGTGTCATTTCATCGGATAATGATGATGCTCTATTCAGTGTAAAAGCGGTAGTCACTAAAGCATAATTCACAAAAATATAATGGCATCAATATTTTATCTCATCATTGATCCAACAAGGTTTGGATACGTCTTTTGGATACTTCATCATCACTATGATACTCCAAGAAACGTGAGTTGTAGAACAACTTCATAACTCTCTTAGATGTTCTCTAAAACTCGTAATTCAAATATTTCCACCATGATCCAATCATAGATATTTGACTTTTCTATTACGATGATTTCCACTTCATGCTGAATTTATTTGAATCTATTCAAATGTTTCAAACTTCTTCCTTATCGAATATATCCACATATATATACTCAATTCATTGTTTGAAGTTTTCATGAAGTAGAAGAATCTCCCGCACACAACTATGCCTAGTGAACCACATACATCATCATGTATTTTTCCACTAAGTTTGTTGCCCGTTCAACTCTTGGCCTATGAACGGTATTTTAATCATTCTCTTTTAGAAAAGATTTGCAAGCGCCAAATGATTCAAAAATCAAATGACTCCAAAAATCCATTTGCATGGAGTTCCTTCATGCGTTCCTTTCTAACATGACCTAAATGGCGGTTCCACAAATAAGTGGAATTCAAATCATTTGCCTTATGGCATTTTAGCGTCAGCTTTATGTATGTGTGTTTCACCATTAAGATTTATAATAACTTATCCATCGTACATGGAGTAATGTCATAATTTGAACAACTCATTGTTTTCATTTGACCAGAGCAAAATAACAATTATTAAGTTCTTTATTATAAATTCTAAGGGCTAGATAGAATGCCAACGACGAACACAATAACACTTTATTTTGTTCCAGACATGCATTCTTATCATATTCTTTGTCAGTCACTTAGGCCATTGAATTCTTGTATTGCGTTATTTTGTATGACACTTCATACCAACCAATATGGTACTAATACCCAAGAATTTCATTGTGTGACTTAACTAGGAATACAACCATAACATGTATATCATTTATATACACACGAGCTAGACTTTCTAGTCTTTTCTTTCTTTCTTTACGCCAAAATATCTTTTGCGAGTTTCTCTTTTAGCTTTCCTCATTATTCAGAAAAACACTTCAACATTAATAACTTCTAGGTTTGTTGGTCTAATACCAATAACCTTGAGGTTCTTATTTTGAAGTTGATCATCATATGATCAAAGTGTTCTAGATTTCACTATTAGTAACTTTGTAATATGATGAACAATTTCACTCATAATTTTATCCATCAATTCATAACAACTTTCCGAGACCATGTCTGTACATGCTAGGCTCATAAAGTTTAACCTTAGTATTTTCATGTGCAAATCTGGATTGCACCCGTTGTAAGCACACGTAGAATCTATAACATCCGATCATCACGTGATGCTTCGATACGACGAGTCTTAGCAACGGTGCATACTAAGGATGATAACTTCATGGATATGCGAATATTATTAGTGCCCCAATAGTTGGAGGATTGTGACGCCTGGCGTCTTCAACCTTCATACATTCCCATAAAACTTATGAGTTTATGTAGTCTCACCAAATTTATATTCTATCATCTTGCAATAAGGTCTTAGATATCACATATATCTCATACCTTTGATTATTTCTGAAAACTAAATTTTCAGCTCCTTACTTTTCAAACAGATTTGAACTTCAAGTTTCACGGAGACAAGATAACTTTAGGTACTAATTGAAACCATAGCTCTTTGAATCAACAATGTGAGGTTTACTAAAAGTTTGCAATAGGACTTAATTAACTCTTGATTCTTTAACAATACGGTACCAATCCGTAAAGTTTCTTGTCGATTTTAACGATATTTATATCTCAATTACAAGACTAGCGCATAGTAGTAAACGGATGCCAATACTACAAAATTAATTCAAAATACTACTCAGACTATGTTTATGATAATTAGTTCATGTTTTAATCTAATTACTAATGAACTCCCACTTAATACAACATCCCTGATAGCTGTTAAGTGGTACACGATCCAAATTCACTACACCAAAAACCGATCATCACGTGAGATGATGTAGCTTCAATGGTGAACATCAACATGTTGATCATATCATCCATATGACTCGTGTTCAACCTTTCGGTTTCCGTTGTCCCGAGGCCATGTCTGTACATGCTAGGCTCGTCAAGCAAACCCAAGTATTTCGCGTGTGCAACATGGCTTACACCCGTTGTATGTGAATCGTTGAATCTATCACATCCGATCATCACGAGATGCTTTGAAACGACGAACTGTTACAACGGTGCATACGAGGGAGAACACTTTATTATCTTGATATTAATGTGAGGGATCATCTTATAATGCTACCGTCGCGTTCTAAGCAAAATAAGATGCATAAAGGATTAACATCACATGCAATTCATATGTGATATGATATGGCCCTTTTGTCTTTGCACCTTCGATCTTCATCTCTAAAGCACGGACATGATCTCCATCATCAACGGGCATGATCTCCATCATCGTCGGCGTAGCGTCAAGCATGGTGCCGTCTTCATGGTTGTTCACCTCATGTAGCAACTATTACAACTACTTTGAAATACTACTCAACATGAAAATTAAAGACAACCATAAGGCTCTCGCAGGTTGCCACAATACAATAATGATCATCTCATACATATTCATCATCATATCATGACCATATCACATCACCAAACCACTGCAAAAACAAGTTAGACGTCTCTAATTTGGTTTGCATATTTTACGTGGTTTAGGGTTTTCGAGTAAGATCTAATCTACCTACGAACATGAACCACAACGGTGATACTAGTGTTGTCAATAGAAGAGTAAGTTGAATCTTCACTATAGTAGGAGAGACAGACACCCGCAAAGCCTCTTATGCAATACAAGTTGCATGTCGAACGAGGAACAAGTCTCATGAACGCGGTCATGTAAAGTTAGTCCGGGCCGCTTCATCCTACTATGCCACAAAGATGCAAAATACTCAAACTAAAGATAACAAGAGCATCAACGCCCACAAAAACATTGTGTTCTACTCGTGCAACCATCTATGCATAGACACGGCTCTGATACCACTGTAGGAGAATGTTGCATAGAAAACAAAAAATTTCCTACCGCGAACACGCAATCCAAGCCAAGATGCAATCTAGAAGACGTTAGCAACGAGGGGGTATCGAGTCTCACCCTTGAAGAGATTCCAAAGCCTACAAGATGAGGCTCTTGTTGCTGCGGTAGATGTTCACTTGCCGCTTGCAAAGCGCGTAGAAGATCTTGATCACGATCGGTTCCGGCGCCACGAACGGGCAGCACCTCCGTACTCGGTCACACGTTCGGTTGTTGATGAAGACGACGTCCACCTCCCCGTTCCAGCGGGCAGCGGAAGTAGTAGCTCCTCTTGAATCCGACAGCACGACGGCGTGGTGTTGGTGGCGGTGGAGAACTCCGGCGGAGCTTCGCTAAAGCTACGCGGGAGATATGGAGGAGAAGGGGCGGCTAGGGTTTGGGAGGGGTGGCCGGCCACTTCAATGGGGCGGCCAGCTTGTGGTCTTGGGGTGGCCGGCCCCCTCCCTTGGCCCCTCATTATATAGGTGGATCCCCAAGAGTTGGTCTCCAAGTCTTCGAATAAGACCCGAACCAAAAACCTTCCATATGGAGGGAAACCTAGCCAAGCTAGGACTCCCACTAGAGGTGGGAGTTCCTCCTCCCATATGGGGGGTGGCCGGCCCCCTAGGGGGAGTCCACTTGGGACTCCTCCCCCACTAGGGTTGGCCGGCCATGGAGGTGGAGTCCCATGTGGACTCCACCTTCCTTGGTGGTTTCTTCCGGACTTTTCTAGAACCTTCTAGAACCTTCCATAGAACCTTCCGCGACATTTTAATTCACATAAAATGACATCCTATATATGAATCTTATTCTCCGGACCATTCCGGAACTCCTCGTGATGTCCGGGATCTCATCCGGGACTCCGAACAAATATTCGAACTCCATTCCATATTCAAGTACTACCATTTCAACATCCATCCTTAAGTGTGTCACCCTACGGTTCGTGAACTATGCGGACATGGTTGAGTACTCACTCCGACCAATAACCAATAGCGGGATCTGGAGATCCATAATGGCTCCCACATATTCATCGATGACTTTAGTGATCGAATGAACCATTCACATACAATACCAATTCCCTTTGTCTCGCGATATTTTACTTGTCCGAGGTTTGATCTTCGGTATCACTCTATACCTTGTTTAACCTCGTCTCTCGACAAGTACTCTTTACTCGTACTCGTGGTATGTGGTCTCTTATGAACTTATTCATATGCTTGCAAGACATTAGATGACATTCCACCGAGAGGGCCCGGAGTATATCTATCCAGTCATCGGGATGGACAAATCCCACTATTGATCCATATGCCTCAACTCATACTTTCCGGATACTTAATCCCACCTTTATAGCCACCCATTTACGCAGTGGTGTTTGGTGTAATCAAAGTACCTTTCCGGTATAAGTGATTTATATGATCTCATGGTCATAAGGACTAGGTAACTATGTATCGAAAGCTTATAGAAAATAACTTAATGACGAGATCTTATGCTACGCTTAATTGGGTGTATCCATTACATCATTCATACAATGATATAACCTTGTTATTAATAACATCCAATGTTCATGATTATGAAACTAATCATCCATTAATCAACAAGCTAGTTTAAGAGGCATACTAGGGACTTCTTTGTTGTCTACATATCACACATGTACTAATGTTTCGGTTAATACAATTATAGCATGATATATAAACATTTATCATAAACATAAAGATATAAATAATAACCACTTTATTATTGCCTCTAGGGCATATCTCCTTCACATACTCGGCCACATTGTTTGATGCTCTGAAATGGATTTGCAACACATATTTGAGCTGATCTCGCTTGAGTGAGGTGAGGACTATGCCAGCACCCAAACCCTCTTTGACTTTGTAACGGTCAAAGTGCATCTTCTAGTAGTTGGAATCCAGTCTTTGGTGGCTCGTACTACATCTCGGCCCAATCGACAAGAAAATCGGCCAAAGCTTGTGACTTGATTGCATCTCTTGTCTCATAATGTGGTGTGTATGGGGCCAGATCGATTGCCCACTTGGCGATTCTGCCACTGGCATCTTTGTTGTTGATGATTTCCGAGACTGGAGCTGCAAACACCACTTTCATCTCGTGCGCCTCAAAGTAATGTTTGAGCTTCTTGGTGGCCATGTACATGCCATACATCATCTTTTAGTAGCGGGGTTAGTTCCGCTCCGAGGTTGAAAGTACCTCACTCAGATAGTATACCGGCCTTGGCACCGATTTTCCTTCCTCTTGTCTTTCCACCACTACAACTACACTTCCAACCCCGTTTTTGGCTGCAATATAGAGCAACATTGGCTCCTTGGGCATCGGCGATGCCAATACCGGTGCAGTATCCTACAAATTCTTCACCTCATGAAAATGCGAATCAGCTTGTGGCGTCCATATGAACTTGCTGGTTTTCTTCAATAGCTGGTATAGGGGTAAAGCTTTATCTCCCAACCGACTTACAAACCGACTTAGCAACACCAAGCAACTGATAAACTTTTGCACATCATTGAGAGATTTCGGCATTTCCACTTTTTCAATGGCATAAATTTTTACCAGGTTTGCCTCTATACCCCGGCTTGAAACCAGGAAACCGAGTAACTTCCCCGCCAGCACATCAAATGTACATTTAGCCGGGTTAAGCTTCATCCGGAATTCTCTTAAGTCATCAAGCAATTATGATGCTCTTTTGTTTTTATGATGACGTCATCAACATATACCTGCACATTTTCACCGATTTGAGCGTGTAAGCATTTTTGCATACAACGTTGATACATAGCACCGACATTTCTCAGACCAAAAGTCATGGTGACATAGAAATAAGCCCCATACGGGGTGATAAATGATGTCTTCATTTGATCCTCCTTGTTCAGGGGTATTTGGTGGAAACCAGAGTATGCATGAAGGAAAGACAACAACTCACACCCAGCAGTGGAATCGATCACCTGATCGACTCAAGGTAATGAGAATGGATCCTTGGGACATGCCTTGTTCAGACGCGTGTAATCGATACACATATGCCAAACTTTAGCAATGTTTGGGTTCTCCTCTTTTTTCTTCTCCACCAGAACCGGGTTTGCCAACCAGTCCGGGTGCAACACTTCCATGATGAAGCCGGTAGCTAGAAGCCGGGCTACCTCTTCACCAATGATCTTCCTTCTATCTTCAGCAAAGCGGCGCAAGGGCTGCTTTACCGGCTTAGCGTCCTTTCGGGCATGCAGTGAGTGCTCAGCCAACTCACTTGGCACACACAACATGTCTTGAGCATACCATGCAAAGATGCTCAGATTCTCACGGAGGAAGTCGACGAGCGCACTTTCCTATTTCTCGCTCAGTCTGGCACCGATGAGGATGGTGCACTCTGGGCACTCCGGGTCAAGCACAATTGGCTTTGCCTCATTTGACGGCTTGAAAGCCGTCCCACTAAGCAGGTTGCCCATTCCCGACATTCCGAGATGGGCAGACTCTGCCAGTGCAACAACAATGTGCATCCTCTTCTTTTCCTCAGTGATGACCATGGATTCGGCCAAGGAAGACATGACAGAAGCACTATCCATGGAGGTCTTGTAATTCCCGGTTATAGTGACGATCCCATTTGGGCCCGGCATCTTCATGTTCAAATATGCAATGTGAGTGGAGGCCATGAACATAGCAAATGCCGGTCTTCCGAGAAGAGCATGGTACGGGCTACCAAGGTCAACTACCTCGAACATAATATTTTCAACCCAACAATTATCCCAGGCGCTAAACAACACATCAACCGTCCCTTTGCCCATGGGAGTACATGAGAGCCCCGACACAATGCCATGTAAAGTTATCCGACTTAGCTCTAGCATGTTCTTGGCAATGTGCCAAGCTTGTGCATCATTTCTCAGTACATGATGCTGATGCTGCTGTCGTTGTCAATCAGGACTCGGCTGAACTTCACCTTGATATTGGGACCAAAGAATACCGGATCCATCACCAAAGGCATAGCTTCCCGGGTTCGGCATCACCTTCGGATGATCTCTCTGAGACCAACCGATGTATTGCTCTGACCAAAACATGAATCGGGGAATAGCTGGCACACCAACATTGGCATCCATGGCTCGCCTTATTGGCTTTGCCGGTCAGTTGGTTTGGTCACAAAGACCACATAGACTTGATCCGGATCCTCATAAGTATTCCGGGGCCGGTTGATGGGATAAGCCGGCTGAGCTGGTAAGCTCTGGGTGTTTGCTCTAGTGAGTGGTAGTGGAGGGGGAACTTTGTGACATCTTCCTTGCCGACAAGCTACATCCATGAACACTGCCGTGTTGTGTTGTTCACCGGCTTGTTCGGGTCGGGAGTTTGGAAACTGCACGGCTGATTGAGCATCATCGGGAAAGTATACTTGGACCTATCCTTCCACGGCTTCTTGTCTCCACACTGTTTCTTCTGACCGCCCCACTGCTGGACACCAGTCTTTTGCCTATGGCTGCTGGCGGATTTAGGCTGTTTGTTGAGTTTCAACTGCCACATGCTGTGGGCCATACCTTCAATCCGGAAAATCTTCTCTTCTCTTGTTGTTGTTGCTAACCTGGAAATCCTAGCGGTCATTCCGCTGCAGTACTTCATGAAGCGGATATCTTGGGACCGGATCGGCTGTGAATGTCGGTTGAGTGAGATCACCCAGGGCATAACTATCCGAAATCCGGATTGTCTCCGCCATAGTGAGCGGGATGTCTCTTTGCAGTCTTTGCCACAACATGGATCCACGCCGACATCAATTGCAAAACCAGCTGATAGCTTTAGCTTCTATCTCTCCAGGAGTTCCTCATTGCACTCACCAGGTTAAATACTCCCGGTCGATCTCATTTTCAAGATGCTGGCACATGGACAACTACTGAGGTTGATTTTGCCTCTTGTAGGTCTGGTGAAGTTGCTGATGAAGGCTTCTTCAAAGTCAAGCCAATCATCAAGCTTACGGCCAACATAGTGTTCAACCAGATACGGGATGGACCCTTGAGGAGTGCATTTTTAGCATGTTTTTGCACCGTTATTTCATAAAGATATCTCTGAGTAGCAATATAATTTTTGTATTTCACCGCGCTACCACGCCCTTTTATGCTTGTCTGCGCAGGATCTCAAAATAATAATACAATGATGAAATAAAAACTATCATTTTCATGGTATTTTGACGTGATAAAAATCATGTAAGCACTTAATTATGAAACTGGGCGAAAGGGGAATGCGAGGAAAATTTCAGTACATTTAGCGGGCATCAGTACGGGGGAGCCCGCCCGTACTGTACGTCGTACCAGAAGCACCGCCTCGTCAAATACTTTCATCTCGCGAAGACGACAGGGATATTTGAGACACACAACTTTGAAAAAACACAGAAACACCACCCCTGGACAGATCTGGAGGAGGTACTTTGGAGATTACATCATCCAGGCTGCTACGCGGATAATCGGAGAACAAGGCATCATACCCTTCATCATCAACCGTTTCATCTCCATCACCATCACTGATCCCATTCTCCTCTAACCATAGTTGTAATCTTGATTGCTATCGTGGATTTGTATTCGAATTCATACCATACTTTCACCCCATTCATAAGGGTATGATGACGTTCTTGATTGTTTCCATGTGTAAGGAGTTCCTTTTGTTCTTGGGGAGATGGAGAAACCCTAGCATGAATATGAGATGAATCTAAGATGATCTATGGTTTTAAGTTATTAATGTGTGTTTCTCTCTCTTTATATTATATGTTGTGCGCCATGTAATATTTGCCTTAATTATGGTCTCGAGAGTGAACTACCCTTTGAAGTGTGGTAAAGTGAATGACGAGAAGTGACATTACCGTATCGACACTTTAACACACGTAAGAGAGGAATAAAGGGGCACTCACAAGCTCATATCGATAACCATGGGGTAAAACCCTTAATTACGATAGTCAATATGTGGTTTGCAGAAGGCTAGCCGTAGTGGTTATTTACATATGCGATGACCGATGGCTTTCTAGGCGCATCTTGTTATGGAGCTATCTCCACACACAATATGATTAAAAGCATATTTTATCTTGATTAACATGAATCCTAATGCTAGAGGTGGATCCAATAATCCCCGAGAACACTTTATCTTATTAAGTTTCAACCCATTTCTCCCTACACTTTTTTTACTTATTGCTTTGTTTAATTTCTTGCAACCAATTACAATCGCCCGTTTAAAACACCTTAATTTTGAGATTAAAGAATGATTTGTAAGTAGCCTTTATTTTATAGTAGCAAGGGGCATTAAGACCTTAACTAGTAGCTCCTCGTGGTTCGATACTCTTATTTCAAAACTAGCTACAATTGATCTGCATACTTGCAGTTGTCAACCCTCCAGCATCTAGAGCACATATCTCATCCCCAAACGACGATTTCCTCTAGCAACATATACTGCTGTGTCATAATCAATCAGCCAGTCTTCTAGCTTAGTAGTGCCATCATATGTTTTTTTGTCTCTGGGCAGCTGAAAGTTTCACATTGCTTCTTCTTTCATGATCCGGGGCCCAAAGCACGCAAGAACGGGTGGAGCTTCAGCTTCAAGGATCTTAGACATATAGATTCTATCGAGGCGATGCAGAGCAACATCAGCCGGCATGTGTATTTGCCCCACTCGGTGACTGAGAGGGTTCTTGTGGTAACTGGCTTTCTCCACAGCCATTTCACCATCATCATATCTGCTCTGGGCTTGAGGGTAAGCCGGATGACGGGGAGGTTGACCTCCATCAACCAAGTTCGCACCTTTCTTGCCCGCATAGTTCTGGCCACCACTGCCTTGACCGACATTGCCATGACCTACACCTTGCTTTTTTCTACCGGCATTGCCATGACCGATATTGCCTTGCCCGTCATTTCCTAGCCTGACGATTTGATTTGCGGCTACAACCAGATCATACAGAGTAATCTGTTTGGAGTTCATACTCCGTTCTCTTCTTCTGCCGATGTGGGAGGGATGATGCGTGCCTAGCCGACTTTCCTGCAACACCCCCAACCGAATGAACGTCCTAGGAAGCACCGGAACCTGGGTTTGCCTTTATAATCTCTGCATTTTTCCGGTTAGTGATAGCAAGTAATTCACTAACTCGGTCTTGCTGCTTTTGCAAAGCCTCACCGACAGATGCATAAACTCATTTGCAGCTGCCTGGGCAGCCCTAAGGTTCTTAGCCAGGGTGCTATATTTCGGCCTCTCCGCTGACACATAAGATGCCGACATAGAAACACCGGATCTATCATCACTATTCAGCTCTTTGTTGAGGTTTTCTACCTCGGTTTCTAACATCACCTACTCTGCCAGGTTCGTTGTTAACAAGAGTAAAGTCATGGGCGATGTTATACTCATGGAATGTGATGTCCAGCTCTTGCCGGGAACGAACGATATCGTCGGCCTCCTGGAGGATCTGCTGGCGTTGCGCCTCCAACTCATCTTGAGTCATGGCCAAGTTGGTAGTGGCCACGATCGGCTTCACCAGCTTGTTGACTGCGGCTTGAAGCAGAGTCAGAGTAGGGGGCGTGCTAGATGTGCCGACATCACCGTTGAGGTTCTGCTGCCCCTATAAGCTGGCATGCTCGGCCGTGCCGATTTCACCGCATCATACTTGTCACCGGCAACACCTTTTCCAGCACCAGCGCCCGGCCAGCACTAGCCATCATCACCTCCACGATGCTAGCGGGGCGATCGATAAGCCGGCCGCGAGCCAAGCAGACAGCAGGAGGATCCGCTGCTACCTGCACCACGTCTAGAAACCTGCGCACATGAGCTGTAGCTACGTAAATCCAGTGCTCACCGAAGTGGAAGAAGCAGACGTTCCTAGGGAATGCGTGCTTGCCGAAGTTGCCAGCGTTGTCGCTAACGAAGTCCACCGATCCGATCTTCTAGACAAGGCTAAAGAGCACAAGATCACTAGAGGCGAGGATGGATCCCGTCCGGATGGATGCCCCAGCTGGCGTAGCTGCTAGCCCCATGGTGGGCGCCAACTGTCATCGTGGTGAACAAACATATGCCATGGGTAGGCTTAAGTCGGGGCTGATGTATGCCGATGGATCCGGAGGAGGGAAGGTGAGCTAGCGAACACACACGAACACAACGATCCACCTAGGGTATGGGCCCTCGTGAGGAGCTAAAACCCTACTCCTGCTTGTCTGAGGTGGAATACCACTACTATGGTGCTCCTTGAGTTGTATGCGAGAGGAAGAAGAAGAGAGTCCAACCCCTGCTGTCGAGGTCCTGCACCCCCTTATATAGTGGGGGGGGGGAGGTTGTTACAAGGGAGAAACCCTAGCATGATATAAAGCCATGTTTTGTGTATATATAAGTCTACTCCTATTCCTGTCAGGGAACCTCCATCTTGTCACAAGTACGCTGACGAAGTGACTTGGCCTTCTGTCACCACGCCATTGACCACTGTACCTCTCGTTAGCAGCATGGTCAACCCTGTTGTTGGAATGTAGCGACGTGCCTTGCATCATGATGAGATTCACCCACACTGTTGCGTGATTATAGGGATGCGACTGGAGCGCTGACTTTGGGGCCAGACATATGACCGTTGGCCCTATGTCGGACCCCTATGCCGCTTCCGACAAGCTATGTCGGTTCTCCATTGACATCTTTCATGCCAACCGAGTTAGTCCGAGTTCAAACTTGCCCGCCTTGGTGCACCGACATTGGTATGTCGGCACCCTATGTCGGCATACCTAACCCGGTCAACATGACCTTTACTTGCAAACAAAGTTGCCCGACTTACTGAGTCGGTTCCATAGAGTTAGTCTGGCCATTTAGGTCATACCCTTAGCCTACAGGGGTCATCCCCCCAACAGTCCGCGTGAGCGCGGTAACACAATAGTACTACTACTTATGCTTAAAAAATGCACTCATCAGAACACCTACCAAGAGTATAAGGAATGCTCCTGGTGATGTATTTTAGAAGTAGTGGCAAGGGGATGCCAAGTCATGGGGTTATTATGTATTGCAGCTACTACACTGGGACCGACTAGGATAAAAATGGTTGCTAGTAGTTAAAAATGAACTGCCACCACCTGATGCATCACAGATGAATCCGCCTCCTCCTCCACAACCAAGTGCAGCAGTGCAACCTCCTCCACAATATTAATCAAGTGCACCACATGTTTAGTAAGAGGCACATCTTCTCATTTCTTCATTACAACCTTGTACTATTACATGTAGTTATACATGAGTAACCACCTGAAGCAAGGAGTGAGCTTACAATTTCTTACCAAGATAGTTTGGTTGAAAATATGGCTCATCACGTAATTAATATCATAACTAGCTTTAGTTTCTTCTTAGTCATTGCTTGCTTGCACTATGTTAAGTTCCCCACGCTTCAAAATGCATAGGCACTTGTGAGACATAGGTAAGCTATGCCAACTCCAAAGTCAACCTTTATCACTGCAACTCACGGCATCGTAAACTAAGGTCAAGCATCATCAAGTACTACTTTCATACAAGGTGAGCTTGCTCAGAAATGGCTAGCAGTGTAACAAGAGAAGAACAAAGAAATGGAAGATATGAAACTAGCAGTTCTACATGCAAGGTATGCATATCATGCTAAAAAAGTAGAGGAGACAACAAGGAAGATAGTTGAGCAAGAGAAAAGGAAGTCTGAGCAAGCAAAATCTAGAGCAACATATCTTTCAGAAAAGAGGGAGAAGAAAAAAACAAGAAGCTGGAATCAACAAGCTTGCAAGATAAAAAAACTAGAAATATTATATCAAAAGTTAAGAGAGACATTGTTGCGAAGATAAGATTGGAAGCTGCAGAGAAGAACAAGATGGCATCACAACAAAAAGAAAGACAAAGAGATGCATCAAGACTTGCACCGAGACCTGGAACAAGTGCAGCCTCAAGATGGTGGATAATGCTCAAGATTTTGTCTCTCAAAAAGCTATAAAAGATGAACATGTTCGATGAGCTTAGGGACCCCAGCACGAGCTGAACTTGTAATCATCCTATTTTCATCTAGAACCTTATGATCTATTGCAAAACATGTTGGCATTGTCATTTTGTGAGTGCAAAACAAGCCAAATTAGCACTTATGTAACCTATGGCAAAAACCTTTGAACTGTCAGGTTTACGCTCATCTATTTGAGCTATCTATGTCATTTCAAGTGTTGACAATCAATTGCCAGGTTTTAGCTACCTTTTATTTCAATGTTTGATCTTCGTCAAAAATCTCTTATTAAGATTATGTATGTTTGTACATCATTTTAAATTCTAGGTTATTGATAATTTGAAATGCCAAATCAAACCTTTTAATTTCCAAGTTTATACTCTTTCTTTATCAGGATGCATATATCAGAAGTAACAAACAAACATTAAGCGTTCTTCTTCATAACATTATTGCACATTCTTGTTCATTACATGTTCAATTTGTAGATATCATCTTCAAACTACCACAAAAAACAAAACTAGACACTAGACCAAATTACATCTCTCAAACTACGTGACTAGACATTCAACAAACTACACCACTAGATCAAACAATATCTCCAAAACTTGCATATTTGAATCTTGTTTTATTTGTTCAGAATGAGAATCAACAATAAATATCAAGCAAAATATCCCCATTATGATCTTCATAAGAAAAACCCGCACCTTCACTTCATCTACCAATGCCACTGTTCCTGGTCACCATCTCCTGCTTACCTCCAGGTCCCCCATCTTGTTTTGCTTCCCTTTCAACCTGCCTAAGCTGCAACCCCTCCACCTTTTCCTCATCCCATCCAAGTGCTTCAACTGCAACATATCATTGTACATAATCATGTTCAAGCAGGTAAGCAACATACTCTAGTTCCAAATGCCAAAAACTGTAGATGTGCTATCCAATTCAAACCACATCACTGTCAAATAAGTGTTCTTTGAACACACCATTCTTCACCAACACGAAAAATGTCCAAAATTTATACAACCAAGATAACTGCATTTTAGGTTAGATACCTACCCCATGATGTCAACACTTGTAGTACATCCAGACGGTGTGCTCCAATGTCCCGGAGACGAAGCACTTCACCGTCTTGTGGAAGTCGAGGCAATGGATGACCGAAATGAAGGGAGCCCGATGGCGGAGCGCAGAACTACTCGTGCTGGCGCTTGCCATGGCAACGAAGTTCTGACGAATCCCTTCCTCCTCCAGGGATGGTGATCTCCGATCGCGCTCGATTTTGGGTTCAGGCAAATATGGGGATTTTATTATGGATTTAGGACAAAGAGGGAAAGAAATTCACCGGGTGAGGTGTACTTATTTGGTGACGCTTTCGCACATAAAACATCTTCCTTGTCGCCTGGCAGGTGGGTTCCGAGCATGCCACGTCCCGAGATACAAATAGTGATAGTAGATTACTCGGTAATTGTCTTTAATGACCGTCACTATGTGTAACTGTTCTATGGTGACCGTTTTGAGATGCTCTGACAAGTAGTAAGACTAATGATGTATTTTACTCCTATAACAAATATGTAAATGCAGTGCTCCATATATACATGGTTTGATTGACGTCTAGTGACAAAATATTTTCTAGTGCATGCAATCACTTCAGAATAATTTTGCACTCTGACTGTGATGTAGCAATCCTAACTTTATTGGTGGAGGAGTATTGATGAATGCTACTATGCTAGCGCAACAATATTCCATGATTGTATGATTAGAGCAAATGGGTTTGATGAAGTTTAGTTTGAGCATTCTCCATGGGAAGCTAATATGGGGGCACATGAGGTAGCTAGGTCCCTTTCATGTAAAGTATAAATATCACGGAATAAAATACGACAAAAAAGAAATAAATATCAAAACAAAGAAAAATCAGCTAATGAAGGAAAACCATGCATTAGATCGAACCATCACTCCATCGACAATGAGCCCCTATTTGCCGCTATGGGTTTCACTTAAGGACCGATGCTGGCAGCGGCGCGGTCGATTTGTGCTGCTTAAAGCATCCTAGACTTGGGCCAGCCCATTAACACGGGGCTCCGCTGCGAGGACCGGGTTCGGTATTTTGCACATGTTTTTTCCATTATTCGTTCTGCTCACTACTGTTTGGTTCTCACGTCCGTTTCTTTTGGTTTTCTTTTACGATTTTTTCTATTTCCATTTTTATTTTTGTTTGTCCAATTTACTTTTCCCTTTGTCTTTATTTTTCAATATTTCATTTTATGCTTGATGTGTTTTTTGGAGTTTTCTATATTCTCCATTTTATGTTCTTCTTTTCCATCAATATTTTTCATGAAAATACTTGAAAAAAGTCATGTTCAAGAAATAGGATTTTTTTTCAAAAAGACAGAAGAAAATAGAAAATTAAAAACAAAAACAAAAAGTAAGATTAAAAGTAAAGGAAAAAACTGAAAAGAAAAAACAAGAGGAAAAAATATTAAATACGCTTGGAAAAAATATATGAAAAATATATAAAGGTAAAATATAAAATATAATGGAAGAAAATATAACATTAAAAGAAATATAAAATAAAAATAAACATTAAGACATAGAAAAATTCAACAGAGAAGGAAAAGTCCGCATCAGATCGAGCTGGCGCACCATCGTGGTGCTTCACGGAGCGAGGCCCTATTTGCCGCTACAGGTTTCACTTAAGGACCGATGCTGGAAGCGTGTAGACTCTTTGCGGCGCGGTCGACTTGCGCTGCTTGAAGCGTCATACACCTGGGTTGGCGCATTAACATGGGGCTCCGTTGCGAGGGATCGGGTACCATATTTTTGTACATGTTTTTCCCATTATTCATTTCACTTGCCACTATTTGATTCGCCACGCCGCACCAGTTTCTGCTAGTTTTCTTTTACTAATTTTCTATTTCCATTTTTATTTTTATTTGTCCAATTTACTTTTTCATTTTGCTTACTTTTTCAATATTCACTTTTATGCTTGATGTTTGTTTTTTGAGTTTTCTATATTCTCCACTTTATGTTGCCATCAAAATTTATTTGTCAAAATACTTTTAAAGAAGCATGTTCAAGAAATAGAATTTTTTTTAGAAAGACAGTGAAAATTAGAAAATTAAAAAAAGTCAAGTAAAAGTAAAGGAAAACAAAAACTGAAAAGAAAAAAAGAGGAAAAAAACTGGAGCAGCACTCCATGCCACTTTCTAAAAACGAACATAGCGACTAACTGGGCCTGGCGCATTACTGGGTCCTTGTGCGGCGTGAGCCTTCCGCAGCGTGATGTGCGGTGTATAGGATTTGGCCTAATGCCACCAGCCCATCATAAACGAGCATGCTTGATCCTTCCTGGAGGCTCGGCCATCCTTCGCTCCTTTCGGAAACGGGAAGACCAGCCTATAACTTGACAATGATAATGCTCAAATGTGAGAAAGCATGCTCTACTGGCATTACCTTGACCTGCAGTAATCAGCAGAAAAAAGGAGGAAGTGATCTAACTTCATAGCCGTATTGGAAATGCATTAGTGGGTGTCATGGTAAGCTAATTGGCATGCATGCCAACAAGTAGTCGCCGGAGCTACAAATATACTTACTCTTCTAATCATTCTCGAAAAAATAGTACCCTTCTAAGCTGTAACAAAATCGCTATTTTTGCCAGGTCCAAGTCGTGTTCATTATACTGTTTTGGACATTGCCTCCTCGAAATAGTCTTTTGTCCCGCTTTATAAATAAAGCCACAACGGCCAAACCGATACAAGGTAGAGAGAGATCAAAGATTTTTTTTAGGAAGAACACAAAAAACAAAAACGTGTCACCAAAGATATTGAAATGAGACGAGTCAAGTCAGGGCTCCACGACGATGCCCCCAAGAGGGTAATGACGCACTACGTCGCCGCCTTCGAGATTGCAACGTCTAGGGTTTTCATACGAAGCCGTATCGCGGGGAGGATATCCACAACGACGCCCCCCAAAAGGGTTACGACACACATGGGCATCGGCGGCTTTCGCACGGAAGCATCCTCACACTGCCGAGAACTCAGCCGCCCGCTACCCCTGCACAAGGTTTCCGAACCGTGATCTAGGAGCTGCCAAAGCCAAAGCACCGCCAACACCAGGATCCCCCACCGTCCGCTCCACGCCACCGTCCGCCCACGCCATCCCCATGACCGAAGAGTGAGACCACCATATGGATTCCTGTTGATGCGCCATATGATCACTTATGCCAAGTAAACCGCGGGCATCTGAGAATCTGCATGAAAGATGATTGTTCTAATCACCGGTGCCCGTGGGTGGAGATCGGTTGCTAACCTGTGGATTCCTGTAGAGCTACAACTAGTACATGCGGAGGATTCCATTTGTTGACAGCTCAATAGATAATCGGGCCTGTGATGCAGAAGGATGCAAGTTCAGGAAGTTCAGAGTGGACTAGGAAAAAAATTTAGGTGAGGAAGGATCGCCGTCCCGACCTCTGATTCTGGATGAATTCAGTTATAGCCAAAGTCAAGTGAGAGTTACAACATGATTTCCTCTAGAGTACTATTTAGTCTGTCATATTCGGATGACAGATCAGAATCGACATGTACTACTTTGTTCAAACTTGTACCTCAAACCTTTCTACATCTTCGATCGATCGATTACTAGAAGTAGACTGGGTACTAGAGTTTGCAACTCTCAACGTCTTGCAATTGACAGTTTTTGACACAAGAAGGAGAATTCCACTGACAAACTAGACTATTTACAGCTGAACATTTTCAACGACGTCTAAGGATGATTCGATCCAAAGTTCAGACTAGCGCGTACGCAGGCTCTACTAGGAAGGAGTCGATGAAGTCGAACTCCGTCCGGCTAAAGCCGAGGCTGGCCGGTGCCATCCCCATGGTCTGGAACGCCCCTTCCGCCGGCGACGACGGCACGGAGAGCGGCGGCGGCGCCCATACGGACGCCGAGAGCAGCCGCCGGGCCTTCCAGCCGAGCACGATCTTGTTCGGTGTCGTCTCCTCCACCGTGTACCCGTCGTTGAACAGGCCGAGGAGTAGCCTGGCCTGGCTGTGGTTGAAGCAGCTGAGCGGCACGGCCTTGAACCCGCTCCCGCGCATCCACTCTCCCCACCCGCGCCTCCCCTCGCCGTCGGCGCCGTCCATCCCTCGGTACGCGCGGCTCACGGCGCCGGCGATGTTGGGGGCGAGGATGACCCGCTCCACCAGGCCGCGCACCCGGCTCTGCGTCGGGAACCCGGCCTCCAGCGAGTCCCACACTGCCGAATACCGGTGCAGCTCCTCCATGAACCGGCCCACGAAGCCGCCCGCCGCCTCCTCCTCGTTCTCCTTCTCCGCTTCCCCTTCTTCCTCCACCACCGTCACCACCTTGGCACCGAGCGCGGCCATGCCGGTCAAGAACGACGCCACCGAGCCAGGCGGCCGTCTGATGCTGGTCGTCGCCGCGGCTTGGTGGAGTATGCAGTTGCCCACGAGCGTCTCCCCCTTGACCAATCGGACCGTCGCCGGCCTGAACATCTCGTCCGAGTCCAAACGGCAATGGCCGAACGAGAAGGGCTGCCCGATGGACCCCGCGAAGGCCGCAAGCCGCCGCCCGGCCTCCTGGACCGCCCGCGCGCCGCCACCACCGCCTCTCGTGACAGCGGTGATGCGCAGGTGGGGAGGCGACACGCCGTCTGGGCGCGAAGTCATGGCCTGCATCAGGGACGACCACTGGATGCCCTCGGCGAGGTCGTAGTCAACGATGTGGACGCGCCGGTCGCCGGCCACCGCCTCGAGGATCGCCTGGTTTGCGGTGAAGTGGCCGAACTTCATGTAGGGCGACATGTCCTGGAGCATCTGAAATGCGGTGAGCACGTCGCCGGTGTTGTGGTGGGAGGCGGCGACAGCGGACTGCCTGCCGGCGACGGCGTGGGAGCCGTCGAGGAGGCCCTGGAGCGCGTCGGTGAAGTGCGCGGCGAGGCGCTCCATGTTGGAGGCGCCGGCGTTGGCGCCGGTGGCGGAGACCATGTCCTTGAGCCGAACCAATATCACCCGTGCCAGCTCCCGGCTCTTGTGCGGGCCGGAGAGCGCCTCGGCGGCCGCCATGAGCAGGTGCAGCAGCCGGAGGCCCTTCTCGGGGTTGCACTCCTGCTGCAGGTCGTCTAGCTGCACGGGCGTGCCGGGGTTCGTGGTGGTGGTGCTGCTCGGGTTGGAGCAGGATGGCCCGTCCGGGAACAAGGCCAGGTGGTCGGCGCCGATGAGCGAGTCGTCGCAGAGCATGGACTCGATGAGGCCGTGGAGGTCATGGCCGGTGCCGTCGTCGGAGCAGAAGGCGCCCCAGTCGCCGACTGGGGAAAGCGCATTCCAGGGATACAGCCCCATGCCGTCGTCGAGGGAGGAGGAGGAGGGGGAGGTGGTGATGGAGCTGCAGCCGGAGATCTCGAGCTCCCCGATCACATCCTCCATGGTCACGTCCATGGCGGCCTACTCTGTGTTTGTCACGCTGTGCTGCGTGGTTTGGTGTTGGGAATGTTTTGGCGCGTGGGAACAGAAGGTATCGAGCGCCGGTGGGCAGGGAGCACGGATTAACTTCACAAGTAGAGGAGTACACGGCGGATCGCTTATTTATAGCCGGCCGGGTGCCGCCACAGCGAGCGCCGGCCCGGCCGTGACTAGGTCGAGCGAAGCACTATAGCAGGTGCGCCTAAAATGGGAACCAACAGCGATGGTGCACCGGTTCTGCCACTCTCGGACACCGGCAGGGCATTTGGGCCTAAAATATTTGACGAGATGGACGGATTTTGTTTTTCTCGTTAGACCGTACAGTACATGGTGAAGTTCGCCCACTGGACATTAATAATCCACCGTTTCTCTCCCCGTAGATAGAGCAAAACCTAGGGCTTCTTCTTCTCTCTCTCTCACCCTCTCAGACTATCTAAGCATGTATACTCATAGGACCAAGTGGGCCTAATCATATGGTGTCCTCCCTTTGTCTAAAATAGACATATGACGCCATGAGATCTTTTTTTTTTGTTGACATGTGACGCCATGAGATCAATGCACACTAGTTTGCACAAGAAACTGATCACAAAGGATTTGGGAGGCAGGAAATAAAAAGGTACGGGGATATATGGTGAGTGAGTACAAAAACGGGGAGATATGGAGATATGGTGAGTATTAGTTTAGTGTGAATTTGGTACTCTCCAACAGAATATGCCCGTGGTTACACTTATATTATAGTAGACATAATGAAAACATTGAACTTATGCGAATAAGGATGATGTGCAAACACACAATGCAGAGTTACTAGGGACGTGGGCACCATTTTGAATAAGGACTCTCGGTCTATGGAAGTTATCATTTCTGCCACCCGCTTGTTTGTTGTTTCCTTGGTGTTGGTGTCTTTTTTTGTGTGCTGGTCGTCCCCTCTTATGGGCTTATGCGGGCATGACCTTCTACTCCAATACGTAGAATTATCCGGACTCCCCTCTTATGGGCTTGTGCTAAGTATTGATTATAACGCTGTTCTAATTAAATTGTATTTTCTAATAGAGAATGTTTCTTGAATTCTTTGACAATTGCATAAACTGTATGGTGCAGATTACATATGTGTGTCTGTCTATAACTAACATTCATATGTATCATTGTAGATATCCCTAAAGTGTACAATAAAAACATATGAATAGCACTTTCTAGTGTATGATTACATAAAGAAACTTATACAGTATAAACTGAACTTTTACCAGTTATTTTTTACCGGTGTTGGCATCGTCAAATGTATCTGATTGTGTACATGCTTTGTATTTTTTGCTGGAATATTATAGCTTATAGTAACCACCGACAAACATTAAAGAGCTTTGGATTGGATTTCCACTTTGGATTATACTACTATTTGATATGCTCACACGAAATGTGCTTGGCATGATATAGTGTATACAAATGCTCCTTCCAATTCTTCAAATAAAAGTCATGCACAAAAAAACCTTGTTAACTTATATCCGAAACATTTAGTATGTGCATTACAGGGAAACCAGCAGCCATCCTAATGAAACTTGGCGCCTCCCATAATTTGGCTTATTCCTAGGTGGTACACACTTTTGGTTCCTTGTTCATGGACTTGCTCCTATACGATCAGTTCTTTTTGAGATATTTCATACTCTCTTGGGCGTAGAAAAGTACAGTGGTTACTGGTATGCTTAGTATTCGGGGGTCTTCCTACACTTGAGACCCAGGAAGGTTGCCCTGTTTGCCCGTCCTATGCACCGGCCCTGATCAAGCCTTCAAATTCTTGCGTCGGCTCCACGGCCCTCTAGAGTAACTAGTATCATTCTGTTATCACCAGAATTTGACCGGATCAGAGGTGGGCCGCGATGGAAAATGGGCTTGAAGATTATACATAGAAGAAATACATGAATCGGCCTTATATGCAAAGTTTGGGCTAGTTTGCCCGTGTATCTGTAATATAGTAGGATACGTGTCGTTTAGACAGAGTTGGCTCGTGCCCGGTTGGGATTATTCCCACATTAGAAAGTCTACGGACTATAAATATGTATCTAGGGTTTATGAAATAAACAACAATCACGTTCACCACAAACCAATCTAGGCGCATCGCCAACTCCCTTGTCTCGAGGGTTTCTTCCGGGTAAGCATCATGCTGCCTAGATCGCATCTTGCGATCTAGGCAGTACACGTTTATTCGTCGTTCATGCGTTGCTCGTACTGAAGCCTTTTTGATGGCGAGCAACGTAGTTATCATAGATGTTTTAGGGTTAGCATTGTTCATCGTATCATATGCTATCGTCGTGCGACCCTTAGACATCTAGCCGCCCTTACACCTATCTTGGGTGTAAGGGCGGCACCCCGCTTGGTCATTGTTTAGTAGATCTGATCCGTTATGATTGCTCCTTGTTCTTCAAGGATTAGTTTAATATCTGCATGGTTAGGCCTTACAAACGGGTTGAAGGATCCAGTGGCGCGTAGGGTGTAGTTTGCTAGCCCTAGACGAGGATGTTCCGAGGATCAACTTCGTGTTGGTTTTTAGGCCTTGTCTAGGGTCGGTTTATGATCACCGTGCGTGGCCGCCAGGCTCAATCACGAGTAGGATGTTCCGATTATGCGGTGAAAACCCTAAATCTTAGTAGGTCGTTTTAGCTTTATTTTGATCAAGCAGGACCACCTCTGATCGTACACCTCGTACGCATCATGGGTGGATCGGCTCCTTGAGCCGATTCACAGGATAACATGAGAGCCGATCGAGGCTCGTATTTAATGTTTACGTGTATGCCATGTAGGAAACTAAGCGAGGCATCATCCAACACCTTCCTGACCAGGTATAGGTCAGGTGGCACGCCCTTGCATCAGCATCGGACGTGCGTGCCGAGGCTTTGCGGGCCGTCGCTCGGAGGGACCAGGGCCAGCCGCAGTCCTGGGAGCCTCCCGGCTCTATAGTGTTGCCCGTCGCTGCCCGCCGGTGGGTTTCGACCGCAACACATTCTCGGCACGCCGGTGGGACCATCTTCGACATCAACCGCATCGCCATCTACATCTGAGATGGCGGAAGGCACTCCGATCAAGTACGAGGATCTGACCGACGAGCTCAAGAAGAAGCATGACGAGATCAAAGCAGTCCTCGAAGCCGACCTCATCGGCTCTTTTCACAGAACCCGCTCCCATGGCATCAGGTGGAAAGGGTTCTCACCTGAAGGCGCGCTCGATGGAGTGGACCTGTCCACCCCGTCAGAAGAACGCACCAGGTCTCTGCGTCAGGAGATTAACTTCATGGTTGCTCATTCGCTACACCGCCATTCTGAGAGCCTGGTGAACACTCTGGAGCGTGTCGCTCTTCGGGTGATCCAGGAAATCATGAGCCATCAATACTCTCCGTCAGGACCAGCTCTGGGGACTCACCAAGGAGAGATGCCACTCCAGTCCCGTCCACCGCTGCCGTTCGCGTTGGCAGCACCGTGAAGTGCCGAATTCACCGGCATACGTCGTCTACAAGATCGGTGGTGACCCTAGTGACTACCAGCTCTTGCATGAGGCGCCTAAGGAGATCCCTCACGGATACACGTGCACATACGTGCCGGACCGCAATGAATCGGGCACTCTCGAACCAGGCCGCAACAAGCGAGGACTTCCGGAACAACAGGAGGAACTTCGGGAACAGATCTTTAGAAGCAGACGTGGCTAGCTAAGTATGCCACTCCGACAAACCTCCAGGCTCAGCTCCTGCAGTTGGCTCAGAACTGGAAAAGCAAGCATGGCTGGCTAAGTATGCCACCCCGGCAAATCTTCAGAGTTCTACGCCTGCAGCCATCACCGCGGATCAGATCTGTACAATCCTGAAAGATCAGTTCGGCATGATGCCGAAAAGGAGGACAATCGGCTATTCCAAGCCGTACCCCAACGAGTACGAGTTGATCCCGCTACCACCCAAATATCGGCTCCCTGATTTCACCAAGTTTAATGGATCAGATGGTTCCAGCTCCATCGAGCATGTGAGCCGATATTTGGCACAGCCGGGCACGATCTCAGCATCGACGAGCTGCGCGTGAGGTTCTTCGCACGATCCCTCACAGGATCGGCTTTCGGGTGGTACACATCGCTGCCACCGGACTCAATCCGGACTTGGAAGCAGTTGGAAGAGCGGCTCCACGTGCGGTATCACTCGGAGGCTTCCGAGGCTGGCATTGCCGATCTAGCACAAGTACGACGAAGCGCGGGAAACGAGTGTCGAATACGTCCAGCCGCTTCAGGACCATTAGGAACCGATGCTATTCGGTTCATGTGACCGAAAAAGAAGCAGTCGAGTTGGCGGTGGTGGGTCTCTCATCATCGATCAAGGACGTGGCCTCCCAAGCAGACTACCCTTCACTGGCGCACATGGTGCAGAAGCTGTCAGCATATGAACAGCGCCACCCAGATGTTTACCAGGATAAATTCAAACGTGCGGTGGTCCTGGTTGAGGCAGATGAAGATCAAGGCTCTGCGGGAGATCAAGAGGTAGCAGTAGCTGAATGGACTCGGGGGGCAAGCCCCGTGTCCTGCAAGTGGGTTAAGCCACAAGGTCCTCCAAGAGGGTTTGACTTCGATGTCACCAAGGCTGAACAAATTTTCGACCTCTTACTCAAGGAGAAGCAGCTAAAGGTACCCGAAGGCCACAAGATCCCCACGGCTCAGGAGTTGAACGGAAAGCCATACTGCAAGTGGCATAACACGTTCACCCACGCCACCAACGACTGCAGGGTGTGGCGTCAGCAGGTCCAAATGGCGATAGAACAAGGGCGTCTAATTTTCAGCCAGTACGCCATGAAGGTCGACACACACCCCTTCCCCGCCGTTAACATGGTGGAGTACACTTACCCTGGAGGGTGCCAGCCAGGATTCTCGTTCAATATCAACATGGTAGGACCTCGGGCACCACTCGGTAAGGACGGAGATGAGGGCAGCTGCTCTCATAGCAAGGACACAGAGGAAGCCGCTCCACGCGATCGGCTCCGTCACGATGGCAAGCGCTACATCACAGAGGGAGAAGTGAGGAACGTAAGATATCAGCGACCTCTCTCTGAGCACCTCCTCAACAAGTATGTGGGTCAATACGACCAACGCCGGCGATACAACGATGATGATGAAAGAGATCGTCTGGCTAGGGACGCCAGGAGACACCGTCGGCATGATCGCGACGAGGAGAGATATGAGCGCCACGCCAAGGAAAAGTCGAGAGAGCAAGACGACGTGGATAGGCACTCGGGACTGCCCCTTCTTCGGACACTCGCTGGGATTCAGGAATGAGCCGATTGCCTACAATCGGCAATTGTCCAGTAATGTAGACAAAAGAAGAAGGATGCAGCTAACGTGTCCGTGTTCAAACGTCTAGGGCCTCTCCCGCCTCGGAACAAGCACACCGAGTCCTCTCGGGTAGAAGATCTCGAGGAACTAGAGGACGATGATGAAGAAGAAGACAAGTATCATCGGCCAAGGTGGTGCCCCGATGGGCTCAGCCGTTCCCAAAAGCGTAGGGTTCAGCGACTACGTAGGTTTGGAGGAAGCCGAAAGGTTATACCCGCACACGTTGAGGAAGGCGCGGCCTGGTCCGGCCGCTAAAATTCAGCGAACCCCGGACGAAGAAGGTCGGCCACAAAGGTAAGAGTGGCGCCCGGACAAAAGAAAGCCGATGATGAGACATCGGCTGGCACAAACATGGTGTTCATCCTTCCAACGGAGTTTAGTGCTCCGAGATTAGACGAAGCACTGTGGCACAACTTGATCTGCGGCCCACGGCCGGTCATCTTTGAGAAGCCACGAGAAAGAAGCTACAGGCATCTGAAGGCCCTGTACTTGCGAGGCTACATCAATGGGCAGCCTGTCAACAAGATGCTGGTGGACACCGGAGCGGTAGTCAACATTATGCCATACTCCATGCTACGTCGGTTGGGACGCTCTAGCTCGGATCTGATCAAGACCAATGTGACACTGAGCGATTTCAACGGCCAAGCATCTGACGCACAAGGTGTTCTGAACGTGGATCCGACCGTAGGAAGGAAAACCGTCCCTACGACGTTCTTTATTGTCGACAGCAAGAGCACCTATGCTGTCCTACTAGGGAGAGATTGGATCCACGCCAACCGTTGCATTCCATCCACGATGCACCAATGCCTAATACAAGTGGGATGGAGATGAAGTAGAAGTTGTCCACGCAGATGATTCAGCCGAGATTTCAACGGCTGGCATGAACGTTTGGGAGACATCAGGCCAAGAGCCACTCTCAGGCATCAATTTGGACGATTGCGAGCGCATCGACGTGACAAAGGACGGGGTTAGGTTGGTTTTATCCACCGGCCTGACCGTGTAACAAGAGCAACATCTATGGACAAACGTGGCGATGCCGATCCATGTGATCGGCCCCAAGGATCTATGGAGGAACATTGCAAAACCTTCATTGAGCAATTCAACATGGAGGCCGGTTCCAGCAATCGGCCAAAATTATCCTCACCATACATTATGCCTGGGTTCAACGTCGATCTAATGGGCAATGGGTTTACGTCGGCTGATGAGTTGGAAGAAGTCCACACTGGTCCTAATAGAGCCGACGTTCACATATAGTGCCTTGGCTAACCACAGAGCCGATATCAGCAGTTACCTGGCAGAATCGGCTCGGGGGGCACCTAATCAGATGAACATGTGCGATACATGTGCAGTGAAACATTGGGGGCCGATAGAAAAATCGGCCCGTAAAAAAAAATTCTCATGATATACAGCCGATGCACGGACATCGACTTTAGAACTAAGGAACAAAGCCGATGCATAGCCATCGACTCTAGCACAAATTACACAGGATCTACCCTGTCAACACCCGGATTTTTAAGTCCAGATGCCTGTCATGCCATACATCGCAATCCCAGGAATATTGTTGTTGCGAGACATAACAGTTGAATATCATAAGTCATCATTCATTACATACCATAGTCGTCTTACAAATAGAGATCACATGATCCCATAGTACACACGTAGTTGATCTAGGGATCAACATTCACCAAGTTCATAGTTTCATAGCGGAAGCGTAACGTAGAAAGGACTCTCTAGTCCACAGGCCAACGCTTGACGTCAGAAGGCTCCCTAGTTGTCGTGGGCGTCCTGCTGGTCGTCTTCTCCATACTGATGTTCCGCTTCACGCTCCGGCCATTTGAATAGCCAGGGACTACAGCCGTGAGTACTTTAAAGTACTCGCAAACTAATACTAATGTAAGTGCTAACAATTCTAGTAAGAGGGTGCTAAGCTCTAGTTTATTTTGCATAAAGCCAATTTTGTTTCACAAACATTTTTGTAAACAATTTACTCTCGTGCTAACTAACTCAAGGGGGAACATTAGGGTCATTCCCACAACTCTATTGTGATTCCAAGTCAAAGTCTCTGTTCAAGTTCAAAATCATAAGTCACCCTTCACCATTCATAGTTTTCGAAAAATTCGATGACGGAACAGTATGGCCTTTCCAACTGTCCATAACCGAGGACGCGGCTATTCGAATAGGTTTAACTCTGCAGAGGTTGTACACTTGTGCCACAACAATTGCAATAGCTCGTCGAGGGTAATCGGCCCTGATTTATCGTACGCAAGACGCGAACTACCAATCATAACCTTTCATTTACATACCCTAGTATAGGCACCTCTCCCCATGAGCTTGGCCTCCCAGTGAAGACAGACGGCCACCTGGGAACCGCACAGGCTTGGGCCGGACATTCACCTCATTTCGCATCATATCATATCGTCTCGGCTTGATTGTGGTAGAGGCAGCTTTCGGCATAACCCCGATGACGCTTGTTTAGAGGGAACCCATACTAAGACACACAAACTTCCAGTTAAGCCCTACCCAGATTCAAGTATTGTGGGGGTACTGAAAAATTGGAATGGTATCGCATCCGAACCCAACCATCAGTGTTTTTGTAAAATTCACCAAGTCATTCATCAGTCATATTCACCTTCAAAAATCATTCAATGGAATGCATCTTCATTCCAAGGTTTCAGAACTCCTTCAAAAATCTTTCAATGGAATGACTCGTCATTCCAAGGTTTTCGAAATCATTTCAATTCCCAAGTTCCCAAATGGAGTAGTCACTTTCAAATTGAGCACTAACATCTATGTATGAGGGGTGCTAAGTATTTTGCTTTACTTCTAGGCTAACTTTGATACTCTTGTACTAATCCAGTACTAACCAAGTGAATCATGAATCCAAAAGGTACTTTGATAAAGCAAAAGTAAATAAAGCTTGCAAGGTAAAACTGGGAATAGGATCATAAGCATAAAGTAAATAGGGAAATGCCTTGCTCATAGAGAGCTTTGCACTTTGCAAGAGTATTATCTTGCAACCAAAATGGTTTGCATCAATCTAGCTTGCATTAGTGGTAGCTTGCATTGGTAACAGCTTGCATAGTATTTTGGCTTGCAAGAGTGTAGCTTGCATGGTTAATAAAAGTAACTCATTGAGAAAACGAGTAAAAGCTTGTAAGGTAAAAACTTGGGATAGGCTTATGTAAGAAAGGTAAGAGTCATGGTGCCTTGCCCCAAGGGGCTTTGCACTTTGCAAGAATATTAGCTTGCCTTGGTATGAAGTGAGGGTCCAAGTTCTCGTCTCCTTTCTTGTTGTAGAAGTCCTCCTCTTCCCGATGGTCTCCGTACTAACGTCTAAAATACGAATACGGGGTACACAATCATCATACCAAACTTACATACTAAACTAATCACACACCAGCTTCACACAACTTAACTAGCATCACACCCTACTATTAAGTGAGTGGAGGTGTTCCTCTTATTTAAGAAAAATAATTTCCTCTCCTTATCTTATTAAGATTTAATTTCGCTTATGAACAATATATGACCTAGGTTGACCAAAGTCAACCTCTTCATACTCATCATTTAAGAAAATGATTTAAATGAGGTTCCATACCTCATACGATTTAATACTAACATGGTAGTGATTTAATGTCACCAAATACTCAACATGAGATTATATATATCATGGTCACCACCTCATGTTGAAATACTTGAGACCAAGATTTAAATGAGAGGAAAACTTCTCATATGATTTAGCACATAGTTGTAGCTAGGTTAAAAATTACCATTGAGGTGATTTAACATTATCAACAATTCATTGGCTATTCTAACATTACTTGTACTCACACCAATTATTCTATTCACACCAATACTATAATTAGGGTGCATTGGTTGTGTTGCTTGAGGAAGATAAATTCCTCTCCTTACATATGTAAATGATAGTTTCCATATGGTTCTGGAGAAATACTTTTCTCTCATTGAAATTTCTTAAGATTTAATTTCTCAAACAAGCATACATGAAATCATGTTGACCCAAGTCAACCATTCATCATCCTCATTTGAGAAATAGATTTAAGTGAGGTAGAGTACCTCATATCATTTAATAACACTACATATGATTTAAATCTCTAAGTAATTCATATAAGTGAGTTTGGCCAGGGGTCCAAACATCACATGAATTCATTTGAGACAAGATTTAAATGAAGTATAAGACTTCATAAGAATTACTTAATAGTTTTGGACAATATCAACTAGTTAAACTAGCCATATTATCCACTACTTAAACTAGGGCATGATCATGCAAAGTGACCCCACCATTTTCTTGCATAAACAATTAGTGTAAGTCAAAGGTGAGCTATTGGAGTTGGAATTAACTTAAAATCATTTGTGGTTGATTTTTAAGAATTTTTCTAAGGTAGAAAAGTCCTTGTCTTGTTATTTTTGTCTGATTAATTCTACAAAAGATCTTGAGGTGGGACCAGTGGCATTGGATATATCTTTTCCTAAGCTTTCCAACAATATAAAGTTCATCAAAATTGGTTGGGTAGATTTGAAACTATTCAATTTCAAACACTGCATCAGTTTGCCATTTATCTAAAAAGAATTAAACGAATTTCGGATTTAAAGCGGGCGGGAAACGAAGTGGGCCGATTTAGTTTGAAACGCAGCACGGAGGAGTTGGGCCGGCCCAGCTAACGCTGCGGGCCAGCCGTGACAGCAGGCCCCACTCGTCAGCGGGTGAGACTTACCGAATCGGTACGGGGCGCGGAGGAGCGTCAGATCAGAAGAAGATCGTGCGGCTGAGCGTCGTCGTCGTCGTCGACGAGAGGGGAGGTGCTGGCGGCTACGGCAGGGGGTCGGCGGCGAGCTGGAGCTCCGGCGAGGATCAGCGACGGTGCAGGGCGGCGTTGTCGAGGACGAGGAAGCGAGATGGCGCAGACGGCGGCTCGAATGGTGGCCCGAATCGACGGCGGCGATCTCAGGACCTCTGCGGGCTCCGGCGATGAAATTGGGGCAACTCCGGCGGAATTGGGAAGGGGGAGGTGGTCGAGGAGATCAAGGATGAGGAGGGAAGGCGACTGGTGTGAGAAATAGAGGAGGAGGAGCTCTCCTTTTATAGGCGCTCGAGGTGGCCGCAGGTGCTGCGGCGAAGTCGACAGTGGTCGCGGTGCTTCCGGCGAGCAAAGGGGCAAGGTGAGGGCGGCGCTAGGTAGGTGACATCCAGGCGAGGCTAACGCGCGTGCTGGGCGAGGTGGGGGACGGTCCGGTGTGTGCGCGCGACGGCGACGTTCGGCGGCAGCGGTTGCGGGAAGACGGGGACCTGGTCGTCGGCGGCGACGGCGCGCGCGGGGCACGGCGCGTGTCCGGCGGGCGTTGGTCGTCTCGGAGAGCTTGCCGGCGAAGGGAGATGGCGAGAGGAGGCCCGGGTCGACGGCGACAGGTGGTGCTCGGCGCGTCCGCGGAACGTGCTCGACGTCCTCGGCATGCCTAGGGCGCGTGTTCTCCGGCGAATGTCGTCGGTCACCTCGACACTGGAGGTGCTAGGGTGGTGTAGGGATGCATGGTGGCGGGTTTGGGCACCAGGGCCGGAAGTGGAGAGCAAGGGGAGAGGAAGGAGAAGAACATGGCCGGCATGGTGTGTGCATGGCCATGTCTTGGTCTCCCTAGGGTTTCTCCTAGGGTTGTCGTGGTGGTGTGAGGCAGAGAGGGGACAAGAAGACCAAGTAGGGTGTAATTGGGGTAGATTAGATGGGGTAGAATCACTATTTGGAATAGTTTCAAATAGTGCCATATTTGGGTTTTGCAATTATTCTCCAAATTTGATTTAATTCAAATGGTGAATCTTTTTGAAATGTGAGTGTTGATATAAGTTGTATTTGACCAGAGGTGATTTGAGGTGGTGGTAGAAATGGAGAATTCAATAATTAGCAAAAATGGCTAAGTTGGAGATTGTTGAATAAGTTAAAAAGTTGAAACTTTGGATGAGCATAGCTCATGATCAAGAATGATTTTGGCATGGGTATCTTTACAGAAGTTGTTCACCTTGATGTTGACTTGGATGACATGCAAAGAGTTGGGAAAGTTTAGTTTGAAAAACTTGAAATAGAGAGGCTCAAAGTAGTGACCAGAATATAAATGGCAGATTTGACCATTATTGTATGTGAGCCAAATTTGAGTTTGAATTAGATTTGAAAAGGGTTTCTTTGATTCTAAAAGTTGTAATAAGTGTTTAGTATCATTATTCAACTCTTGGTGAAGGCCAAATTGGTCTAGGTCAAATATTTGGAAAAATGGCATAAACCATATGTAAGGGTTTTGGGATTTCCTAACCTTTATTCTTTTATTTTTCTTTGCTTCAATTTGACAAGAGTGAGGTTTACTTAGTGCTAGATTGAGTTGGATAAAAGGTTCCAACCATTTTGAGGCCAAGTTGGGGCCTAGGGCAATGTTTGATAATTTGGCTATATGTGTATGTGAGTAAAAATGGAATTATCTCACTATTTGATTTCTCTCCATTTGATTTGACTTTTCTTGGCTCTAATGTGATTCTTATTAGTTTAAAAACATTTTCAAACCATTGAAACCATTCCAAAAGGTCTAGCTCAAAGATTTGTAAAATTGGCCAAAAACACATGAGAGGTGAAATGTCAATTTTTCATATTCTTGTAATGTGCTCCCCTTGCTTTGCTTGGGCAAGGTTGAGGGTCAATTTAGGGTTGGATTAGGTTTATAGATTGTTTCACACCATTTGGTCAAGGTAGAAGTGCATAGGACAAGAATTGGTAAAAATGGCTATGTGCCACATATGCCTCTATGCATATGTTGCATTTGATTCTTATTTTGACTAGGCTTGACCCAATTGGTATTGTTGAGTGTTGAAATGGTATATAGGAGTGATCCAACCATTCACTACAAGTCTTAGGGTCAAGATCCTCAATTTCACAAATTTGATATTTTGCTCTCATATGCCTCTATGGCATTATTACTTTCTTTTCAAAATCTTTTGTTTCACTTTGGATTGTGTTTGAGAAGTACTAGATAAGGTTTATGAAGGTTTTCCATTCTTCTAAATAAAGTAGAAAGGCCTAGGGTAAAGTTTTACAAAAATAGCCATAGGCACATATGCCTCTATGCATATGTTTGATTTTATTTTGTTTCACACTTGAATTGGTTGGTAAGTGCTTTGTTGAGTGTGTTGAGGTATTTCAATTCATCTACTCAAGGTAGACAAGGCAAAGCTCATTATTTTCGACAAGTATCCATAGGCTTACATATGCCTTTTTCTTAAATAAGATCTTTCCTTTTTATTTTATTTCTCAAGGATTGATGACAAGATGGATGAGGTTTAGGGTTTAATAAGTTTTGCAGGGGTTCACCACTATTTTATCAAGGTAAGAAAAGTAGGGTTCAAAATATCCATATTAGGGCTATAGGCCCACATAGGGCTTTTTCTTTAATTTCAGTTTCTCAAAATAGATCCAAATGATTTTTGAAAAGGTTAGGGTTTAGGGTTTTTCTTAATTGATTTTCTTTCTCTTTTAATTTTATTTGGTTTGTGATCTTCACCTGATCCCTCTAGGGTTTTAGGGTGTATCACACAAGCATAATAACACTCATCATGGCAAAGACACAAGTAATAGGTAGGAGCACTAAGCATAGCACTCTATGTAAGAAAAGTTTTTGTTGGTTCTCATTTTTGGAAAAAGGAAATTTATTTTCTCTTTGTTTTGAAATTTGGGGTGTTACAAACCCTTCCCCCTTAAACAAATCTCGTCCCGAGATTTCAAGAAGAGTTAGGTTCCTAAGAGAGATTGGGTGATAGGATTTAGCAGGGAACATACTTGGCATATTTTGAGGGGCTTCTTGCGCTTCGGTGGCCGTCATGTGGTAGTAGCGACCGCTGCGGTTGTTCGGGTAGTTTGGAGCAAACCTTCTTCTAGTGGCGGCATGGCGCTGCTGCTGGGTAGGTGCAGCGGTGTTGGCGGCAATCTTGGCTAGCTTCTTGGGGCATTCATTGGAGTAATGACCCACTACACCACACTCATAACAAGTGATGGTGGACTTGTCCTGCTCGTTCGCGACGGGGACGGCATTGCTTCCGGTCCTTGGGGCAGTATTGGCGGCTTTCATCGGGCACTTACTAGAGTAATGACCAGTAACACCGCATTCATAGCAAGTCACCGTGGATTTGTCTCTGGGGGCATGGTTGGGTATTGGGATGAGCTGCTCCAGGGTTGCTATCCTTACGCGGAGACGAGCAATGAGATAGTCCTTCTTGGCGTGCTGATGGCGAAGTGCCTTGCGCTCCATTGCAAGGATGTTGATGGTGTCAGTCATTTTCGCGTGCTCAATGTGCAGCTGGTTGGTCTGGGCACGGGAGTTGTTGCGGGCAGGAGGGGCCATCTGAACAATGGAGGTAGATGATAAGATAAGAGGGAAACTTCTATGGTTTGTTTGAGTTAAAGTTTAAAAGTTCAAAACTTGAAAACTTGAGTATTGTTGAGGGGGTAAAAACCAGCAACACTTTTTCATTCATACCAAACATCACACATTACCAATCTAACACACCGTTGGTTTGAAGAACCATTCATTCGTTCTACGATACATGGGGATCCTGATACAACTCACACCTACTTAAGTGCTGGGGTGATACTACTTTTCCGGGTGGATTCTTCTTCTTCAGTGGTGAGGTGCTTGGCGAGAGGCGAGGGCGTTGTCCAAATCCCTGCGGGTTTTGTACTGCCTGAAGTCCTGAGGTGCTTCAGAGGGGTTCATCTTTGGTTGTGGTGGGGGCATGGTCATTGGTTCTCCCTAGGGGTCATGTCTTGGGTAGTAGATGAAGCGAGTGTTCTTGATCTTGTCCTCATTTTGTCCACACAGCACGAAAAATTGCTTCCCGCATCGCTTCGGCTAGTCCTTCCTTCCAAGTGTTTCCCGCTACGTAAACCCAAATGGTTTCCCATACCGGGGCATCAAGCTTCCTTCGTAGATCAGTAGAAACGTCCCACCGAGGTGGTTCTCCTAACTGAGCTTTGAGGGGTATTCCGAAGAATTCGGGATACGGATGTCCTAGATATTCCACTAGTTGCTTCAACTCCTTTTCGAACTTTAGGTCGCCTTCGGGACCCAAGCTGATAGGACTCCCATTGGTACTTCATCTCGTGAGCAATTAGGATAAGTAAGTTAAAGAAGTAGTCAAGTGTGCAAAATTTTATGTAGGCTTGCAAAGAAAGTAGAGTATAGATTTCTCTATTTTTTTTTGAAAAAGATCTCAAGGATAAGAGTAAGAACAAGTTTGCACAAATATTCACTTCATTGGTTTTTGAAACTAAGTTTTTCAGACGTCCATTCTAACTAGGGTCTCCTAAGGTCAAACAATGGCTCTGATACCAACTTGTCAACACCCGGATTTTTAAGTCCAGATGCCTGTCATGCCATACATCGCAATCCCATGAATATTGTTGTTGCGAGACATAACAGCTTGAATATCATAAGTCATCATTCATTACATACCATAGTCGTCTTACAAATAGAGATCACATGATCCCATAGTACACACAGAGTTGATCTAGGGATCAACATTCACCAAGTTCATAGTTTCATAGCTGAAGCGTAACGTAGAAAGGACTCTCTAGTCCACAGTGCCAACGCTTGACGTCGAAGGCTCCCTAGTTGTCGTGGGCGTCCCGCTGGTCGTCTTCTTCATACCGATGTTCCGCTTCATGACTCGGCCATTTGAATAGCCGAGGACACAGCCGTGAGTACTTTAAAGTACTCGCAAACTAATACTAATGAAAGTGCTAACAATTCTAGTAAGAGGGTACTAAGCTCTAGTTTGTTTTGCATAAAGCCAATTTTATTTCACAAACATTTTTGTAAACAACTCTTTCTGTGCTAACTAACTCAAGTGGGAACATTAGTGTCATTCCCACCATTCGGTTGTGATTCCAAGTCAAAGTCTCTGTTCAAGTTCAAAATCATAAGTCACCCTTCACCATTCATAGTTTTCGAAAAGTTCTGATGACGGAACAGTATGGCCTTTCCAACTGTCCATAACCGAGGACGCGGCTATTCGAATAGGTTTAACTCTGCAGAGGTTGTACACTTGTGCCACAACAATTGCAATAGCTCGTCAGGGGTAACTGGCCCTGATTTATCGTACGCAGTACGCGAACTACCAATCATAACCTTTCATTTACATACCCTAGTATAGGCACCTCTCCCCATGAGCTTGGCCTCCCAGGGAAGACAGACAGTCAGCCTGGAACCGCACAGTGGCTTGGGCCGGACATTCACCTCATTTCGCATCATATCATATCGTCTCGCTTGTTTGTGGTAGAGGCAGCTTTCGGCATAACCCCGATGACGCTTGTTTAGAGGGAACCCATACTAAGACACACAAACTTCCAGCTAAGCCCTACCCAGATTCGGTATTGTGGGGTACTGAAAAATTGGAATGGTATCGCATCCGAACCCAACCATCAGTGTTTTTGTAAAATTCACCAAGTCATTCATCAGTCATATTCACCTTCAAAAATCATTCAATGGAATGCATCTTCATTCCAAGGTTTCAGAACTCCTTCAAAATCTTTCAATAGAATGACTCGTCATTCCAAGGTTTTCGAAATCATTTCAATTCCCAAGTTCCCAAATGGAGTAGTCACTTTCAAATTGAGCACTAGCATCTATGTATGAGGGGTGCTAAGTATTTTGCTTTACTTCTAGGCTAACTTTGATACTCTTGTACTAATCCAGTACTAACCAAGTGAATCATGAATCCAAAAGGTACTTTGATAAAGCAAAAGTAAATAAAGCTTGCAAGGTAAAACTGGGAATAGGATCATAAGCATAAAGTAAATAGGGAAATGCCTTGCTCATAGAGAGCTTTGCACTTTGCAAGAGTATTATCTTGCAACCAAAATGGTTTGCATCAATCTAGCTTGCATTGTAGTGGTAGCTTGCATCGGTAATAGCTTGCAATAATATCAGCTTGCAAGAGTGTAGCTTGCATGGGTAATAAAAGTAACTCATTGAGAAAACGAGTAAAAGCTTGTAAAGTAAAAACTTGGGATAGGCTTATGTAAGAAAGGTACGAGTCATGGTGCCTTGCCCCAAGGGGCTTTGCACTTTGCAAGAATATTAGCTTGCCTTGGTATGAAGTGAGGGTCCAAGTTCTCGTCTCCTTTCTTGTTGTAGAAGTCCTCCTCTTCCTGATGGTCTCCGGTACTAACGTCTAAAATACGAATACGGGGTACACAATCATCATACCAAACTTACATA